>NC_084736.1:42374947-42432447 GCF_033978785.1 Entelurus aequoreus
GACAATCATTGGTACTTTAACTTTAACTTAACTTTTTCCTACTCCTTTTCAGATGTGCTGTAATGAAAGAACTGGAAACATGTGATTACATTGTATGCATGAACTCAACTCAAAATGATATGTGTGACTTTTTAAAAAATGGGTGTGGAGGGGGCGTGGTTCACGCGTCTCCTGCGGGCAGGGCATGTGCAGGAGCCGGCTATGAAACAGCTGACAGGTGAGTGGATACCTCAGCTGGAACAAGTTATCTAATCGCCTGTCTCTTTATTAGCAGCGTTGGAGACCATGAGAGGGGGCGAGACGGAAGCAGGAGAAGGAAAGAGCTGCACGACGAATAAAATTGACAATAAAAGACTGATTACAACCTGACATACGGGCTTTATAGCGGTCTGTCGGTCCGAAAAGAACCCATCTGTTAAGCAAGTGTTACATTGGCGCCCAACTCAGCAGGACCGGAGAACAATGTCGGCTCCCCAGCGCCCGCCCCCGATCCGGGAGAGACGTATTGCGTCCCGTCCCGGTATGGGTGCAAGGGAGTACATACCGGGAAATGGTGGATTCGGGCTGTAAACAGTCCATGATCCACCAAAACCTGGTTCGGCCCGGGGCGTTGAGGCAGGCTACATGGGGGAAAATTAAGTGTATTCATGGGGATGTGCACGAGTACCCTATTGTGCCAGTGGAAATTTAGTATAGTGGGCAAAAGCATAGTGTCAACGTTACCGTAAGCGCGCACCTTACGCACCCTGTAATTTTAGGTACAAATTGGCCAGGGTTTAACTATCTAGTGACACAATGTGTGGGGGTGCGTTCACGGACCGTAGGAAAGGGGAATATCCGCGCAGTTCTCAGTGGCGACGCGAGTCCATCCGACACTGCCGAGCGGGAACCGGCGGGGGCTTCGCGGGAGGCCCCCCAGGTCCCCCACTGGCACCCTACGGAGGATTTTCCCCTCCAGCAGTCCCGTGATGAAACTTTGCGCGCGGCCTGGGACCAGGTGGATTACATCGACGGTCAGCTGGTGCGCCCAGGAGCAGCGCGGGTATTCCCTCATTTTGAAATTATTAGGGACAGGGTATACAGAGTGAGCCGTGACACTCAAACCAAAGAGGAATTCACCCAGTTGTTGGTGCCAAAACGCCGCCGGGAAATGGTTTTCCAGGCGGCGCACTACAGTCCCATGGCTGGCCACATGGGGTATGATAAGACACACAATCAGGTCATGGTCCGGTTCTATTGGCCGGGCATCCGGGCAGGCAGCGCTCCAACGGCGCACGTCTGCCAGCTGGTGAATCCGGCGGCCACCCCAAAGGCGCCCCTGCGCTTATTGCCGCTCATAGAGGTCCCATTCGAGAGAATTTGGATGGACCTCATCGGACCATTCCACCCGAGCACATCGCTTTGTGCTAGTCCTGGTGGACTACGCAACGCGCTATCCCGAAGCAGTGCCCCTGCGCTCCATCTCTGCAAAGAGTGTCGCGCAAGCCCTGTTTCAGGTCATTTCCCGAGTTGGAATCCCGAAAGAGATTCTGACTGATCAGGGCACGTCCTTTATGTCACGCACGGTAAAGGAACTATACGGGTTATTGGGAATTAAAGCGATCCGCACCAGTGTATACCACCCACAAACAGATGGGCTGGTGTAGCGGCTAAATAAGACACTGAAAACCAAGATCCGTAAGTTTACGCACGAGGACAAACCAAATTGGAATAAATGGCTGGATCCCCTAATGTTTGTGATGCGGGAGGTACCCCAGGCCTCAGCAGGCTTCGCGCCTTTTGAATTAGTATACGGCAGGAAACCATGCGGGGTGTTGGACGTAATTAAGGAAAGCTGGGAGGAGGGTCCAAGCTCCAGCAAAAACGAAATTCAGTATGTCATGGACATGCGAGCAAAACTCCACACGGTGGGGCCCAAGAACGGCAGCAACGCGCGTATAACAAGGGGACCCAGCTAAGAAAATTTTCACTGGGAGAAAAAGTGCTTGTGTTACTTCCAACATCCAGCTCGAAATTACTTGCCACCGCCCTTCGAGGTCACACGGCAAGTGTGTGATGTGGATTACGAGGTTCGACGTTCGGACCGGGGCGGAGACACTCAAATTTACCATCTAAACCTACTGAAAGCATGGAAGGAGGCAGAGCCTGTTTCCATTGTAACGGTGGTTAGGGAGGAGGAAAAGTACGGGCCAGAGGTCCCGCGCTCTGCCCCGCCCTCTCCCCTCCCCTGTGACAACCAGCTCACGTTTGCGCAGAAAGCGGATGTTGCCAAGCTTTTCTGATGTGTTCTCCTCTCGGTCCGGCCGTACGAACCTCATCCGGCATCATATTGAGACCAGCTCGGGGGTTACGGTGTGATCTCGGCCATACAGGCTCCCCGAACAAAAACGCAAAGTATTTCGGGAGGAATTAAAATCCATGCTGGAATTGCGGGTAATAGAAGAATCCCACAGTGCGTGGTGCAGCCACATTGTTCTGGTGGGGAAGAAGGATGGGTCTGTGCGGTTCTGTGTGGATTACCGCGAGGTGAATGAAATATCACGTTTCGATGCGTATCCAATACCTCGGGTCGACGAGCTCCTGAATCGGTTGGGCACTGCTCGTTTTTTCATGACACTGGATTTAACCAAAGGCTACTGGCAGATTCCCTTGTCACCAGAGTCCCGGGAAAAAACTGCTTTTTCATATCCGGAAGGTTTATACCAATTTGTGACACTTCTGTTTGGTTTGTTCGGTGCGCCCGCCACGTTCCAGCGCCTCATGGACCGAGTGCTGCGCCCTCACGCTGCATACGCGGCTGCCTACCTGGATGACGTCATCATCCAGAGTAGCGGCTGGGAAGAACACGTGCGGCGGATAGAGGCAGTGCTCGAATCCTTGAGGCGGGTGGGGCTCACAAGTGCGCAGTTGGCCGGAGGGAAGTACAGTATTTGGGGTACCACTTGAAAGGGGGGCAGGTGCAGCCGCAGGTAGACAAGACGGCAGCAATCGCAGCCTGTCCACCCTCCAAGACAAAAAAAGAGGTGAGGCAGTTTTGGGGTCTGCCGGTAGTAGCCCGTGGTCCACGCGTCTCCTGCGGGCAGAGCATGTGCAGGAGCCGGCTATGAAGCAACTGACAGTTGAGTGGATACCTCAGCTGGAACGAGTTATCTAATCACCTGTCTCTTTATTAGCAGCGTCGGAGACCATGAGAGGGGGAGACGGGGAGCAGAGGAGAGACGGAAGCAGGAGAAGGAAAGAGCAATAACGAATAAAATTGACAATAAAAGACTGATTACAACCTGACATACGGGCTTTGCAGCGGTCTGTCGGTCCGAAAAGAACCCATCTAGGAAGCAAGTGTTACAATGGGATTATCATATCTAAAACATAACTAAATAAACACCCCTCAATACTTGGGTTTTGTTTCAATGATTTAATAATCTACTTTACACTCCAAAATAAATGAAAAGTTTACAGATTTAAAATCCTACTTAGGTGAATGATGACAGATTCTATGATTTTTCATAGTCAGATTATGGCCTCTTTATATAGAACGTTTTTGGCACTTTTTTGTATTATCATCTGTGGATGATAAAAATCAAAACAACACATCATTATTATTATGATTGTATGATTATTGGTTCATCACCTTGGGTTTGAGTCTCCCCCAGTCTTTGAAAACTAGTGACACTTCTGTTTCTAACTTTAAACAGGGGTCTTTGAACGCAACATATTGAATTGAACAAATGTGTTAGTCGTTGCTCTGAAGAGGAAAGTGGGAGGATTAAATAAACTCTGTTTCCTTCTACTCCTTTTCGGACATTTTAAGAGAAATGGGAGACGAAGTGAAATACGTTAGAAATAAACCTCAGTCAACCAACCAACGATTTTAACACATTTATGTGACAGGAAAAAAAACATCAATCAATCAATCAATCAATGTTTATTTATATAGCCCTAAATCAAGTGTCTCAAAGGGCTGCACAAGCCACAACGACATCCTCGGTACAGAGCCCACATACGGGCAAGGAAAAACTCACCCCAGTGGGACGTCGATGTGAATGACTATGAGAAACCTTGGAGAGGACCGCATATGTGGGTAACCCCCTCCCCCCCAACCCCCTGTAGGGGAGACCGAAAGCAATGGATGTCGAGTGGGTCTGACATAATATTGTGAAAGTCCAGTCCACAGTGGATTCAACACATCAGCGAAAGTCCAGTCCATAGTGGGGCCAGCAGGAAACCGTCCCGAGCGGACACGGGTCAGCAGCGCAGAGATGTCCCCAACCGATGCACAGGCTAGTGGTCCACCCGGGGTCCCGACTCTGGACAGCCAGCACTTCATCCATGGCCACCGGACCTGTGCTACTCCCCCTCCACAAGGGAGAGGGGAGCAGAGGAGAAAAGAAAAGAAACGGCAGATCAACTGGTCTAAAAAGGGGGTCTATTTAAAGGCTAGAGTATACAAATGAGTTTTAAGATGGGACTTAAATGCTTCTACTGAGTTAGCATCTCTAACTGTTATCGGGAGGGCATTCCATAGTACTGGGGCCCGAATAGAAAACGCTCTATAGCCCGCAGACTTTTTTAGGGCTCCGGGAATCACTAATAAGCCGGAGTTCTTTGAACGCAGATTTCTTGCCGGGACATATGGTACAATACAATCGGCAAGATAGGCTGGAGCTAGACCGTGTAGTATTTTATACGTAAGTAGTAAAACTTTAAAGTCACATCTTAAGTGCACAGGAAACCAGTGCAGGTGAGCCAGTATAGGCGTAATATGATCAAACTTTCTTGTTCTTGTCAAAAGTCTAGCAGCCGCATTTTGTACCAACTGTAATCTTTTAATGTTAGACATAGGGAGACCCCGAAAATAATACGTTACAGTAATCGAGACGAGACGTAACAAACGCATGAATAATAATCTCAGCGTCGCTAGTGGACAAAATGGAACGCATTTTAGCGATATTACGGAGATGAAAGAAGGCTGTTTTAGTAACACCCTTAATGTGTGACTCAAACGAGAGAGTTTGGTCGAAGATAATACCCAGATTCTTTACGGAGTCGCCTTGTGTTATTGTTTTGTTGTCAAATGTTAAGGTGGTATTATTAAATAGGTGTCGGTGTCTAGCAGGACCGATAATCAGCATTTCCGTTTTCTTAGCGTTGAGTTGCAAAAAGTTAGCGGACATCCATTGTTTAATTTCATTAAGACACGCCTCCAGCTGACTACAATCCGGCGTGTTGGTCAGCTTTAGGGGCATGTAGAGTTGGGTGTCATCAGCATAACAGTGAAAGCTAACACCGTATTTGCGTATGATGTCACCTAACATCCATCCATCCATTTCTACCGCTTGTCCCTTATGGGGTCGCGAGTGGTGCTGGAGTTTATCCATATTCTGGCTAAAAGTGACAGGTTGCAGAAATTGCAACAAGTCGCCATTAGAGGGTGCTGTTGTCCAAACCTAACATCCACACATTGAGTTATTCTCTGCTGCCACCAGTAGAGGGTGCTGTTGTCTTACCTTAACATCCACACATGGAGTTATTGCGTCACTGCTCATCGCACAGATAACTGAAAATGAACCATAGTTAGTTAGTTAGTGGCTGGCCACATATTGTCAATAAAATAGAGAAATGTTTTATGATTTCACATGTCATGTCAGTTACTCATCCTTCTAATTTAACGATTTAAAGATGTCGGTGAATTGTTTAGTGATATATCCTATTGCAGAATAGGAGATATGTTTAAACCAGAGGGTCATGTGACGTGTTTGAGGGCAGACCTTACGGCGCACGCCATATGCAAATGAGGTGGCGCACGCATGGCGCGTACAGCCAAAGACGCGAGTAACAAATCAGGAATTTCCCTCCTGCCACTCCTGAGAGCGTGCAAGGCACGACAAAAGTCAAAGTTCTCCTCAGAGAGGGACAGCCCAAGCAGGATCTAATACTTTTTTGGAACTCCCCCCCGAACTCAAGAAGATTGCATATTTTCCACCCAAAATGAGTCCGTGACCACAGCACGATGTTCCCTTTTTGAGCTTTTTTTTTTCTTTTTGCTGCTGCGTGGAAGTAACGGTGCGGCGCGCAGGAAAAGGCTGCCTGGAATGTTAGTGGACGGCGCAGGGCGGTTTTTAGTGGCATATTTGGATGAAGTGCGCAACACCGGGGTGCTCGAATCCGGGACATGTGGAATAAAAACGGCGTCTAGAAGGATGCTGCTGCTTGTACGATGGAAGTGAAGAACTTTGCAGCTTTTTTGGCGGTGGTTTGTCTCCTTTTTTGCGTCGGCACGAGCCAACAATTGCGTCCTAAAGGCAGGAATGTATGCAAAGCAAGAGGGTAAGCATGACAAATTGTCATTTTTAATCCGAATTAAGACTTTTTTTCCCTCTCCATCTCATACGTTATTATACTTCAAACACACTGGGAGTTGCATTTACCTTTAAAACATAAGTATTTGAACTTTTAGGTCCACTGACCTTTTTACACGTCGCTCCATACTAAAATGGAATATGCACCAATAACCCCAATATTCATCATATTCTATTTAAACAATTTCAAATTCAAACCACATTTGTCCATAATTTGAAAGCAGTGAAACAGATGTGTGCATCACCTGTGTGGAGTTGGCCCACTGCAAGTATTAAAATGACACTGCCCAGCTGGCACAAGACATTGAAACAATGTTGAGAACTTGTTGAATTAGGTCCTGACGTTGAGCAACTTTTGTGGACGTTTAATCAATGTTCTGTTCTGGCGTTGATTTGATCATTGAAATGTAGTCATTTCCCAACCAAAATTCCACAACACAAATACAACATAGATAATATCTGTCTATTACCTGACACCTTCTATGTTAGCTACTTCTCTTTGTTTATAATGTCTATTTTCTGCTGGATCTACTCTCTATTTTATGCTGCAGCTGTTACATATACTGTAATATTGTACGTGGTAATTGATTTATATTGTATATATGATATAAACATATAATATAATATAATATATCAGTATATATCATGTGCTGTACATATATTATGTAAATATTATTTTATTATGTATTTTATATTGCTACTACGGTACATTGTTTGTCTATTTTATACCTGCATTGACCTTTCCATCCTTACACTTTCCATCCTTTGTAACTGAGCTACTGTGTGGAACAATTTCCCTTGTGGATCATTAAAGTTTGTCTAAGTCTAAGTCTAAGAAACAACATGCTTTTTGACAATGTTTATTCAATGTCAGGTTGTGAAGTTGATTGGACCATTGAAATTTGGTAATTTCCCAACCAAATTTCTACAACTGAAACATAACGTTGAAACAACATCCTTTTTGACATTGTTTATTCAATGTTGCGTTCTGACGTTGATTTGACTATTAAATATTTGTCATTTCCCAACCAATATTCTACAACATAAATACAACTTTGAAACAACATGCTTTTTGACGACGTTTAGAAAATGTCAGATTTTGACGTTGATGGGACCTTCGAAATTTGGTCATTTCCCAACCAAAATTCTATAACACAACTACAACGTTGAAACATTATGTTTTTTGACCACGTTTATTCCATGTTGCATTCTGACGTTGATTTGACCATTGAATGTTGGTCATTTCCCAGCCAACATTCTACATATGTAGGCTCAGTGGCCTAGTGGTTAGAGTGTCCGCCCTGAGATCGGTAGGTCGTGAGTTCAAACCAAAGACTGTAAAAATGGGACCCATTACCTCCCTGCTTGGCACTCAGCATCAAGAGTTGGAATTGGGTGTTAAATCACCAAAAATGATTCCCGGGCGTGGCCACTGCTGCTGCTCACTGCTCTCCTCACCTCCCAGGGGGGGATCAAGGGTGATTGGTCAAATGCAGAGAATAATTTCGCCACATCTAGTGTGTGTGTGACAATCATTAACTTTTACTTTTAACAACACAAATACAACTTTGAAACAACATGCTTTTTGACGACATTTAATAAATGTCAGGTTCTGACGTTGATTTGACCATTGAAATTTGGTCATTTCCCAACCAAAATTCCATAACTCAATTACAACGTTGAAACAACATGTTTTTTGTCGACGTTTATTCCATGTTGCGTTCTGACATTGATTTGACCATTGAAATTTGGTCATTTCCCAACTAAAATTCCACAACATAAGTACAACGTTGAAACAACATGCTTTTTGACGACGTTTAATAAATGTCAGGTTCTGATGTTGATTGGACCATTGAATTTTGGTCATTTCCCAACCAATATTCTACAACACAAATACAACGTTGGGACAACATGCTTTTTGACGACGTTTATTCCATGTTGCGTTCTGACGTTGATTTCACCATTGAAATTTAGTAATTTCCCAACCAATATTCTACAACACAAATACAATGTTAGAACAACATGCTTTTTGACTATGTTTATTCCATGTTGTGTTCTGATGTTGATTGGACCATTGAATTTTGGTCATTTCCCAACTAATATTCTACAACACAAATACAACGTTGGAACAACATGCTTTTTGACGACGTTTATTCCATGTTACATTCTGACGTTGATTTGACCATTGAAATTTGGTAATTTCCCAACCAATATTCTACAAAAAAAATACAACGTTGGAACAACATGCTTTTTGACTACGTTTAATAAATGTCAGGTTCTGACGTTGATTGGATCATTGAAATTTGGTCATTTCCCAACCTATATTCCATAACACAACTACAACATTGAAACATGTTTTTTGACAACGTTTATTCAATGTTGCGTTCTAACATTGATTTGATCATTGAAATTTAGTCATTTCCCAACCAAAATTCCATAACACAGCTACAACGTTGAAACAGCATGCTTTTTGACGACGTTTATTCAATGTTGCGTTCTAACGTTGATTTGATCATTGAAATTCTGGTCATTTCCCAACCAATATTCTACAACACAAATACAACGTTAAAACAACATGCTTTTTGACTATGTATATTCCAGGGGTCGGCAACCCGCGGCTCCGGAGCCGCATGGGGCTCTTTGACCACTGTGGTGCGGCTCAGCTGCATACTTGCCGACCCTCCCGATTTCCCCAGCATACTTGCCGACCCCCCCCAATTTTCCCAGGAGACTTACGGATCTTAGCGCCTCTCCTGGAAATTTCCAGGGATATTATTCTCCAATTTTCACATCAACAACTAAATTAAGGGCGTGCCCTATTAGCGCTGCATGTATTGTCCTCTATAGCCTGTACTAACAGCGTGCCAGCCCGGCCACATATTGTGTGAAGCTTTTACTTGTACTCGAAAGAGACAGCAAGGCATACTTGGTCAACAGCCACACAGCTTACACTGACGATGGACGTATAAAACAACTTTAACACTGTTACGTTACAAATATGCGCTACACTGTGAACCCACACCAAAAAAGAATGACAAACACATTTCTGGAGAACCTCCGCACCGTAACACAACATAAACACAACACAACAAATACCCAGAATCCCATGCAGCCCTGGCTACCACCAAACCCCCTCACACATCAACCCCCCCCCGCACCCTCGCCCCACTCCATGCGTCGGTTGAGGTGGGCGGGGTTTGGTGGTAGCGGGGGTGTATAATGTAGACCGGAAGAGTTAGGGCTGCATGGGATTCTGGGTATTTGTTTTGTTGTGTTTATGTTGTGTTACAGTGCAGATGTTCTCCAGAAATGTGTTTGTCATTCTTTTTTGGTGGGGGTTCACAGTGTGGCGCATATTTGTAACGTAACAGAGTTAAACTTATTTTATACGGCCACCGTCAGTGTAAGCTGTGTGGCTGTTGAACAAGTATGCCTTGCTGTCTCTTAAGTGTGCAAGCAGAAGCTGCATTCAAAATGCGGTTGAGGAGGTATGCTGTTTGAACAGGCTGTAGAGGGCGCTTAAAGCAGTGCCATTACTCCCCGGACATCGGAAATCTCTCGGAAAAACTGGGGGGGATGGCAAGTATGACGCTATCAAGCGCCATTCATTTAAAACTTGCGGGCTGCACTAACATTACATTTTCATATTTAGGCGTGTGTCTGAGACCCCTGGTTAAAACATAGCACAAAGCAGAAAAAGCTTTGTATGCAGTGTTATGTCATTTTAAATTTTCAAAAGAGTTTTGTGGCTCCCATTGTTTTCTTTAATTTGTGAAACTTGTCAAAATGGCTCTTTGAGTGGTAAAGGTTGCCGAGCCCTGGTCTATTCAATGTCAGGTAGTGTCATTGGTTGGACCAATGAAATTTGGTCATTTCCCAACCAACAAGGTGGATCCCACTTTAGACATCAACGTTGTCCCAATTTACAAATACAACTATTTTGCAACGGGGGTGGCGGGCTGGTTATGAATCATAAAACGTTAATAATACAACAACTAGATTTGTAATAAACACATTTGTCTATAAACATTTAATTACAAGCTGAGGGCCACAAACGGCCCCCGGACCACACCTTGGACACCCCTGGTATACCTTTTGAGCACATTTAACAATACTGTGATAATGATGATGCCCTTTATCATCTTGGGGACAAATAAAATGAGCATCTTGTTACAACCCTACTGATACTACATAAGTCACGTTGTTTTATTTTTTTGTACTTCCTGATATCAGTAGCCTAACTAAACTCAATGATGTATTTATTTTGCTTCTTCCATGACTGGTATTTTAGTGGTGACGACTTGGAGGGTCCTTTGTCTGTCTTTTTAGACCTTTTGTTTGCCCTTTTCCGTCTATGTCTGTCCTTTCCACGCTCCTATTGACTTATGTTTCCCCATTGCTCCCTTTTCACTACGCGCCTTTTATTTATGCCTGACCTCAATCAAGTGAATAGAGGGAAACAGTTCGGCGTTTATCATCACTTGTCAGCATTTCCAGTGCACGTCTCTGCCTTACAAAGTCAACAGAGTGATGCCTTCAGCGCTCACGCTATTATTTTCAGACCAGCGCCTTGTGACGAGTGAAACATGTGCACAGGAAAAGTCAAGTTTGTTTTCCAATCAGGGAAAGAGGCCATGTCTGCACGTATTTGTGACCGATGATCTTCCCACATACACTACGTCTGGATTCATAGAATGACATATTTACATGCTGTTTAGTGTCAGCCATTTGCAGACCACAGCTTGTTTTTTACTCACTCACAACACATTTTAAAGACAAAATACACGCGCTTCGGATTAAAACTCTCCACACAAAAAAATGAAATATGCAATTTTTTGGAGAAATGTGCAAACTTAAAAGGTAATGTTTGCATGTTGACTTTTAAAATGTGTCAAGTACCAAGTTATACAACTATGAAGCGTTTAAAAAAGTTAGCCTGCTGAGAGTTAAAATGTGTTAAGTACCAAGTTATAAGCCTGTGAGGCGTTCGGCCGCAAAATTGGCTAAAAAAAAGTTAGCATGTTAATGTTAGCACACTAACCGTTAGCATTAGTCAGGTGCCAAGTTATGTGACTGAGGCAAAATTGGCTGAAAAAGTTAGCGTGCTGATGTTAGCATGTTAGCATACTTACATTTAGCATGTGTCAAGTGCCAAGTTATATGGCTCTAAGGAGTTGGGCTGCAAAATTGGCAACAAAAAATAGCTAGTATGCTAAATTTAACATGTTAACAGTTAGCAAGTTTCAAGTGCCTATAGTTATATGACTCTGAAGAATACACCTGCAAAATGTACTAAAAGGTTAACATGTTGATGTTAGCATTCTTACATTTAGCATGTGCCAAGTGCCAAGTTATATGGCTCTGAGGAGTTTGGCTGCACAATTGGCAAAGAAAAATAGCTAGTATGCTAACCTTAACATGTTAACAGTTAGCATGTGTCAAGTGCCCGTAGTTATATGACTCTGAGGCATACACCTGCAAAATTGGCTAAACGGTTAACATGTTGATGTTAGCCTGCTTACAGTTAGCATGTGTCGAGTGCCACGTTATATGGCCACAAATTTGGCCAAAATATTTACCATGTTAACATTAGCATGCTAACAGTATGTGCCAAGTTATACGACTCTGAGGTGTTCAGTTGCAAAATTGGCTGAGAAATGTAGCATGTTAATGTTAGCATGTTAACGTTAGCATGCTAAAAGTATGTGTCACTTGCCAGGTTGGTTGGGATGCCAAATGGGTAAAGAAGTAGCCTGAGGCTGAGCCAATCAGTGGAAACAATACTGAACGGAATGATTGTTTTGGTTTCGTCTCGGGCCATTTAATACTGTAGTATTGATATTTTTAGTCCAGTTAGACATTTTTATACTTGAAATGACTTACTTTAGGGCAGAATTACTTTGTGTTATTGGCTTTCTTACCAAAAACACAGAGCCAAGATGTGGCTGTTGTGTTCAGATAGTTTAGCATATATTGGTAGACCTATATTGTATTAGTATGTTTATTGTACAAAATGTATCAAAGTGGCCCCCGCAGCCCTCAATTTGTATGTATGTATCCCTGTTTGTAAATGACTTGACTAAAATAGAATAAATTGTGTGTTTATTGGAGGACAAGTAAACACGCTGTATTGGACATATTAGATGCTAGCCAATATCATCCGATACTTGTTTTTTATCCGGTATCAATACTGTTAAGATATGTACGTATTTTATAATGTAATAAACCTTACACTTTGCACATTTGTGTACGTATATTGACTAAACGTTACGTCATTCTCAGGAAAACTAAATCACAGCCCTTCATTTAATACAACACACGAAACGGAGCAAAATCCGCCATTCACACCAAAATGGCCGCCTTTCTGTTGTATTCCAGGCAGGGGCTTTAAGTTCTTTATTTTCACTTACTAAAGGGGCCAGAGTGTGGCGTAGGGATGATACTCGAAACCGGTTTTCCCGGTTGTTCGATAAGAAAAGAACCGAGTCCTTGGACTCAAATCCCTTTTTGAGAACCGGTACCCGTTATCGAGACCACTATAGTAAAGAAAAAGAGTTGGTTCTTTATTCGAATCACTTGGAACGAATCCCGTCCCGACAAGAAATGCCCCGTGTGACATCACAAGAAGTGACGTCACGTAGTTCAGTCATTTGTCACGGTGGGGTGCAGCGTGCTGCGGTTCGTTCCCGGGACGCAAAACTGACGGCTCCGGACGAAAGCGTGCAGGTAGGAGATGATTTATTTCTCATAAATCATACACATTACAACAGACAGGAACGAAACAAAAGGAAAGTGTGCCGTTCGCAAGAGAAGCTAAAGCAAAAACTTACTTAGCACAGGAATACTAGAAGCTAAGGTAACTTTATCACAGGAATTATGAGCTCTAAAACCAGAATGCCAACGTAACTGTTGCAAATGCAAACAATGAAGCCACGACGAGTGACCGGAAAAGGCAGGCTTAAATAGAGTCTCTGATGAGCAACAGGTGCGCGTACAAGGCAGGTGAAAATCATAAATAACCATGGTGACTAAAACAAACCCCCGAAGTGCACAAAACAACTAAGGAAGTCCAAAATTAACAGAACATAACTAAACAAAATATGATCCGACCACATCATAATACATCACAGTTTCATATCATTTCACTTTACAGGAGTAGGAAGAAGTAACGCTTATTTAATCCTTCCCCTTTCCCACTTCATACAAATATATACATCATTTACTGACCTTTTTATAATAAAATATCTGTGAATTAGTATATACAACAGTTTTGTAATATGTAATTAATTAATTCAGTCATTATTAATATACTGAGATGAATAAAATCTTATTTTCGATAATTCTTCTTCTTTGTACTTTGTAAGCACTATTCATTTGAACAACCTCTTAAAGTGGATCATATCAGTACAATGTTTAACTTCTTTACTTAATCCAGTCCATCATTTAATTCCACATCATTTTAGCTGTTTGCAATTTTACCAAATCATCGAACTTTGATATTTTTGACTCAATAAAAAAAGTGTCTGTATGTTCTCTATATCCAACATTATGTATCAATCTAATTAAATTTTTTTGTAACACGGTTAACGAATGTAGTGCACATTTGTAGTTATTTCCCCACATTTCTGCACAATAACTCAGATATGGTAATACTATAGTAGCGAGCAGTAGAGAATGTGAAGTGATTTGTTAAACCAAATATTGTGTTTTTTTCCATATACAACAACCTATCTGGACTCGATAAGAGAATCGATAAGGAATCGGTTCGATAAGAGGATTCGATAATAGGCTCAAACTCGATAATTTCTTATCAAACATCATCCCTAGTGTGGCGTTCTAAATTACCTAATGTCTTTCCGGGATACTCCAGGGAGTTTTTGAGCCTGGGAAAGCCCTCACAAGGGCGATTATGCATTATAAATAACAACTTCTTGGCGCTAAAAAGTAGTTAACAAAACAACCTTCGAGGTTGACGTGGACCCCGATTAAACAATTTGAAAAACGTATTCGGGTGTTACCATTTAGTGGTCAATTGTACAGAATATGTACTGTACTGTGCAATCTACTAATGAAAGTTTCAATCAATCAATCAATCAATCAATCAATCAATCAAGTCAAACAAAGGACCAGAATAGCATCTTTACAGGCATGTGATTGTTCCGTCTATAGTCGGAAAACCGTCTTTTTTATCCATCCATCCATCTTCTTCCGCTTATCCGAGGTCGGGTCGCGGGGGCAGCAGCCTAAGCAGGGAAGCCCAGACTTTCCTCTCCCCAGCCACTTCGTCCAGCTCTTCACAGGGGATCCCGAGGCGTTCCCAGGCTAGCCGGGAGACATAGTCTTCCCAACGTGTCCTGGGTCTTCCCCGTGGCCTCCTACCGGTCGGATGTGCCCTAAACACCTCCCTCGGGAGGGGTTCGGGTGGCATCCTGACCAGATGCCTGAACCACCTCATCTGGCTCCTCTCGATGCGGAAGAGCAGCGGCTTTACTTCTCACCCTTTCTCTAAGGGAGAGCCCCACCACCTGGCAGAGGAAACACATTTTGGTGTACCCGTGATCTTGTCCTTTTGGTCATAACCCAAAGCTCATGAACATAGGTGAGGATGGGAATGTAGATCGACCGGTAAATTGAGAGCTTTGCCTTCCGGCTCAGCTCCTTCTTCACCACAATGGATCGATACAGCGTCCGCATTACTGAAGACGCCGCACCGATCCGCCTGTCGACTTCACGATCCACTCTTCCCTCACTCGTGAACAAGACTCCGAGGTACTTGAACTCCTCCACATGGGGCAAGATCTCTTCCCCAACTCGGAGATGGCACTCCACCCTTTTCCGGGGGTGAACCGTGGACTCGGACTTGGCGGTGCTGATTCTCATCCCAGTCACTTCACACTCAGCTGTGAACCAATCCAGTAAGAGCTGAATATCCTGGCCAGATGAAGCCATCAGGACCACATCATCTGCAAAAAGCAGAGACCTAATCCTGCAGCCACCAAACCGGATCCCCTCAACGCCCTCACTGCGCCTGAAATTCTGTCCATGAAAGTTATGAAGAGAATCTGTCTTTTTTATCTCTGTAAAAATAGAAATAAATATTTTCCGTTTTTCTTAGTTTTTTCCGACCTACAATGAGTACGGTTTTTGATAATCCAGTGGTAAAAACTACGGTTTTCCATTAAAAATTATGAACTTAAAAATCGTAGCGAAGCAACTCCAGGGGCTGGGGACCAACTATACGGGAAACATCAATGATGATTGGTTGGTTTACGTATAAGAACATCCATGATTGGCTGTTGGCTTTACTATGATGAGTCACGATTGGTTGAGATTAGAACAAAACATTTGGGACAGACCAATCCATACTTGCCAACCCTCCCGTTTTTACAGGGAGACTCCCGGTATTCAGCGCCTCTCCCGATAAACTCCCGGCAGAAATGTTCTCCCGACAAACTCCCGGTATTCAGCCGGAGCTGGAGGCCACGCCCCCTCCAGCTCAACGCGGACCTGAGTGGGGACAGCCTGTTCTCACGTCCGCTTTCCCACAATATAAACAGCTTGCCTGCCCAATGACGTCATAACATCTACGGCTTTTAGAGAGTAGAGTGCACAACTGCGCACACAACAAGGAGACGAAGCAGAAGAACGAGGAAGTTACAGACATGGCGGCGCCGTCGACGAGCAAGATGAAGAAATACGCTTGCAAGTTCCAAAACGAATGGAAACAAGAATTTCAGTTCATCCAGGACAGTTCGAAGGGGAAGGGGTATGTAATTATGTTGCCTGTACTTTTTGTAGAACAGACTTCTCCATTGAACACGGTGGCCGAAATGATATACTCATTCATGAACGGAGAAGTTAAACAGGACAATGCTGCCATCTACTGGATAGCCTCCGGGACACTGAAATACAAGTATTTATTTTTTTCTATGTATAATAAAATAAATATATATATATATATATACATACAGTATATATATAGCTAGAATTCACTGAAAGTCAAGTATTTCATACATATATATACTGTATATATATATATATATATATATATATATATATATATATATATATATATATATATATATATATATATATATATATATATATATATATATATACTGTATATGAAATACTTGAGTTGGTGAATTCTAGCTGTAAATATACTCTCCTCTTAACCACGCCCCCAACCACGCCCCCCGCCCCAACTACGCCCTCATCCCACCCCCCACCTCCCGATATCGGAGGTCTCAAGGTTGGCAAGTATGGACCAATCAGAGGCAAGATAGGGCGGGTCATGGAACCAGGAAGGGAAATCACAACAGACATCCCAAATGACGACGAGAGGGAATATTCAAGCGGGTGATTTATATATTTTAAAAACTACTGGAATATGGCAGAGGGATTCTCTTCCTTAGATGTTTCTTTTAGCGATGTAGACCACGTCCAGGAAACCCACAATGTGTCTACTTGGCCACATTTGGACAAATGTATGTTAGTTGTTTACACATAAACCCTAATCTAAACCGGTCTCCACATGAAAGAGGTGGAATACACATTTAAGAACACATGACTGTGGCAGACATGTTTGCGACAGCAAATGTTACATTTCATTTTCATTGGTGTATTACAACAAGACAGTAGCTGACATTTTGTTCATTGTGTGAATATGGTTTTCTACATTTCTTCTTCTTCTTCTTCTCCAGATTTTGGCGCGCTCCACCTTCCACATTTTTCATCCGATTCAAACCGTTCCAACTTCAAACTGTTCAGCCTATTCGGGAATCGCGGGCTTTTCCTTGACATATGCCAAAAATTCCCAAATTTCCGAATTCCAGGGTTTTCCGGGACATTTTTCCCATTCAAAATGAATTGGACATTTTTCAAACTTCCCCCATTTCCACATTTTTCAACTGATTCAAACCATTCTAACTTCAACATATTCCACTCATTTTAGACATTCAAAATATAATTTTCCAAGTTAAAAAAATTCCAGGAATTCCCAGAATTTCCGTTTTTTTCAAACCCTTTTTTCACCCTTTTTCTGTCGACTACTCCTTTCACATTTTTCAACCCACCGTCAAAACATTCCTCTTAATCAGGACAAAAAAACAAAGTTGTTTTTTTAACTGGAACAATTCATGGTTTTCCCAAAACTCCAGGAATTCCGTAATACCATTTCTTAATTGAAAATGTTACTTATTCAACATTTTTCGACCGATTAAAAAAATTCAAAAACTAATTTACAACATTAAAATATTTTAGCATTTTCCAAAAAATTCCCGCTTTTCCCGAAATTCCCAAATTTTCATGAAATAAATTCTTCAAAGTTCCACAACTCCCACATTTTTTATCCGATTCAAACCGTTCCACCTTCAACATATTCAGCCTGTTCAGGAATGATGTGCTCTCTTTCAATACTTGAAAAAAAATCCCGGATTTCCTAGAATTCCCAGTTTTCAGGGACATTTTCCCCATTCAAAATGAATCATCTATTTTTCAAACTTGCACAATTACCACATGTTTCAATTGATTCATACCATTCCGCCTTCAACACATTCAACTCATCCTGGAAATTCAAACAATAATTTTTCCACGTTCAAAAATTTTTCAGGAATTCGATTTTCTTTCTAACCTTATTTCTAAACTTTTTTAGTGCAACAACTCTTTTCACATTTTTCAACCCATTAAAACAAAACATTCCTCTTAGTCAGCACAAAAAAACAAGTTGGTTTAAGAACTT
This sequence comes from Entelurus aequoreus, assembly GCF_033978785.1. Classification (NCBI taxonomy): domain Eukaryota; kingdom Metazoa; phylum Chordata; class Actinopteri; order Syngnathiformes; family Syngnathidae; genus Entelurus; species Entelurus aequoreus. Next base: position 42,393,047 of record NC_084736.1, read on the forward strand.
GACAAATTCCCAGTTTTCCCGAAATTTCATAATACCATTTTTCAATTAAAAAACTGTTACCACTTCAACATTTCTTGACCGATTTAAACAATTCCAACACCAACCAATTCAGCTCATTTAGGATATTCATGCTTCTATTCATTTTCAAAGAAAATCCCGCTTTTCCCGAAATTCCCAAATTTCCAGGATGTTCCTATTGAAATGAATAAGACATTTTTCCAAGTTGCACAATTCCCACATTTTTCAACCTATTCAAACTATTACCACATTAACACATTCCACTCATCCTGGACATTCCAACTAACACGTTTCCAAGTTCCAAACCAAATTCCTTTTTTCCTGGAAATTCAAACTCTTCCAACATTCAAACCATTCTTACATTCATACTACATTCTGTCAGCATTGCAGTTCAACTTCAGCATTGGAGCATTCACACGCAATTCCTTAAGGAATTGCCTCATCTAGTTATTTCTGCTGTTCATATTGAATAGTTGGACCTGGATGGGGACCTGCGGCCAGTCTTTTTCTTTAAGTTCAAATCACATGCCTGCATCTAGTACTGCAAATACCTCCGCCAAGGCCTGACAATGTTGAATAAATATGACATCACATTCTAGCAAGGTCATCTCTGCTTACCGTATTCTGCTAGTTAAACTTTATTTTTCAAAAGCAAGGATGTCAAACTGATTTTCATTGAGGGCCACATGGCAGTTATGGCTGCCATCAGAGGGCCGCTTGTAACAGTGAATAATGTATGAATTTTCCTCTGGATTTCATTATTACTTATATAAATTGTTTTAAGTAGACTGTCGATTTTACAGTAAAAACTTTACATTTACAAAATGTTACTGTAAAATATAGTTGTTGGGTTTTTTTTACAACATTTTACGGTAAATGGAAAAACAGTACCACTGTTTTTGGAGGGGGAAAAGCTGGCAGCTTAGTTACCAGAATTGTTGTGTTAAATTTACATTGGTTTTTACAACATTATATTGTTAATGGCAAGACAGTACAAGTTCCTTTTTTTATTCTGGCAATTTAGCTGCCGTAAAAACAAATGTACCGTCTTTCCATTTACAGTAACAAACACTTTAAAAACAAGATTTTACAGTAAAAATATTGCAGCTCAGTCAACAGAATTGTAGTCAATTTACTATAAATAAATATATAAAGAACACTGTAAAATGTATTGTCACTTTTATTAATTTGATGGGTAGTTTGCTGTAAAATCATAAGTCAAGCAGATACTTAAGTATTTATTTATTTTTAGACAAAAATGTTAGGAAAGTATGATAATATATACTGTAATATTTGTTGCAATAAGGGATTACTATTAAAGTTTAAAAGGCATGCAATTTCAAGCAGTACATATATTTTTTGACATTTAGTGAGAAAACATGAAGTACTTTATTGACACATATAATTTCCAGGTGTTTGAGGGCCAGATAAAATGATGTCGCGGGCCGGATCTTGCCCCTGGGCCTTGAGTTTGACACCTCTGTTCAAAAGTAAAACAAACGCCTTATTGTACCCTTTTGTATCGCAATCAAAATGGAATGTGTCTGTCAAACTCACAATTTAAACACCTTTATCTTGCACTAGTGGTTTTAAGCTAGACGGAGGTAGAAAAAGGCCAAATAAACACATCATGATGGAAGTTTTCCGGATAATCTATTTTAAGTGGCGCAAAACCCATAGAAAAATATAGGTTTTTAAAAATACTTGCGGTCTCTGGGACGGTGAGTCACTCCCAAGTTCTATTTTTTGCCTGCTTGTGAACCCCAAACTCATTTTACTCGGTGAGCGCTGCTAGTATTTGGAGCTGTGTTAAAAAGCGGGTGTCGTAATTTGTGCACCGAGTAGTAAACAAATCACTCCTGCGAGTGAAAGCATGCACGGGTTGATGTTTACCACGCGCCGACTTGCGAGGAAGCTGCCATCTTCAAACACGCCGGGGGCCAGCTGATGTGTTGCAGGGTCCCCACAAAGGTCACGGCTGTGGGAGGAAGAGGAGACAAATGACTGATCCTAAAAGAAACTTGGCGGGCGCCCAGAATATTTACACTCCTCCACTCTTTTCCTTCCAAAAAAGCTTAGAAAGGCAAATTAGGCTGATAGAGACAATTGTACTGGCGATACTGTATCACGATACAAGTGTTTTCTGTCGATTGATATTGGACATTATTGATATTTTTTTATGACCTACCCCATTGAAAAGGACAGATGAAAAAATATACTAAATGCAAACATTGTTTTTTTTTTTTAAATGTAACCTTTATATGATTATAATACCCTCCAAGGCATCTAAACGAGTCAACCCGTCAATGTAAACAAAATTGTAAAATCACATTAAACACTTAACAATAAACTCTTAAAAAGAAGGTGAAAAAATAAGGAATATTTAAGAAATGCTTAATAAAGTGTAATAAAATAGTGCAAAGTGTGAAAATGTAAACATAGAAACCTGAGAAGAACTATTTTCTGCAGGTTTAGTATCAGGAAGTTACAGCTGTGCTCTAAAGGGTGAGCGCGGTCTTGGTGGGGAAGAGCGCCTTGCTTCATTTACAGACCACATTGGTCTGACTACGGTCCCTTTTCCAAAAAATCCCCAAAACTGCCATACTGTACAGGTGATCTTTACTGTTTTATCCACATTTCTTCATTCTTACTTTCCTTTCTCATTCCATGCAAAGATCAATTCGCCAGACAGCAAAAAGACGCAACCAAACCTGATAGTTAATACTGTTACCTGATTGGCTGTCAGCATATCACGCCATTCAACCAACCTTGCTTTGCAACTTCCGGTTTCGTCCGACGAAGAAGAAACGTTAATTATCCAACACCTTTTTTAGTGATATAGATTATGTGTCTATCGCGATATATATTGATATCGTTTTATCGCCCAGCCCGAGTTGGTAGTCGCTTGTTTTACTCTAGTGCACAGGTGTCAAACTCAAGGCCCGGGGGCCAGATGTGGCCTGCCACTTCATTTTATTTGGCCCTCGAAAGCTTGGAAATAGTATGTATCAATAAAGCAGTCTTTCTCAAAGTGTGGGGCGCGCCCCACTGGTGGGGAATAGAGACATGACAGGTGGGGCGCGAGGAACGGGAGGAAATTTCACTTTAATTTTTTTTTTTTTAAATTATATTCTTAGATTTTTTTTTTTACTATGCTTTCATTTTCTATACACACTGTGATTCTGTCTGTGAAATCCGCTATATAAATAAATGTAAATTACTTATTTTTCCTGTAGGCTTTAAATTTCTATGTAGGAGCGAAAGTTTGACAGACATAGCAACAGTAACTAATGGGGGCGGGGCTAAGCGGAAGCTTTGTGAATGGCGAGTCACTGTGCGAGGATTTGCTGTTTCGCAAATACATAAAAAATAGAGCCACTGCTGATGAGCTGTTCAAGATAATGGACAGTTTCCTCAAAGAACACGACCTTAAATGAGAAAACTGTGTGGGCTTTTGCTCTGATGGCGCACAAACCATGGCAAAGTCAAGAAACGGGCTGCAGGCTCTAATAAAGAGGGTTGCGCCAAATGGGCATTGGACACACTGTGTCATTCACCGGGAAGCACTCGCGTCAAGGCAGCTCAGCCCCGAACTCAATGAGGTTTTAACAGTGGCAGTGTCAAGCCTGCAACCCCGATTTGAAAAGCTGTGCAGTGCAAAACAGGCTCATTGCAGCCACTAATGCTGGAGTACTGTAAAACTCATGTTCACTTGCCCTGTCTTGCCAAATGCATATAGCTCTTCCTTTTTTTTTTGCAGAGATTGCAAAGTGGCACTTTTATTTTTTTTTATTATTGAACTTGATGCAAGTTATTTGATTTATTATTGAACTTGATGCAAGTTATAACACTTTTATTTGATTTATTATTGAACTTGATGCAAGTTATAACACTTTTTTTTATTTATTATTGAACTTGATGCAAGTTATAACACTTTTTTTGATTTATTATTGAACTTTATGCAAGTTATAACACTTTTTTTGATTTATTATTGAACTTGATGCAAGTTATAACACTTTTGTTTTATTTATTATTGAACTTGATGCAAGTTATTTTATTTGATATTGAACATGATGCAAGTTATACCACAGCTGCACAGTTATTTTATTGATTATTGAACTTGATGTTATTTTATGTTATTGAGTTTGAATGTATACAACTTGATGTTACATGATGTTCAATACATTTGAAAATGTTAAGCTTGGCATTAGCGTTCTGTTGGGGCGATGGGGGCAGGTGGGGCTTGAAAACTCCCCCTTGTCCAAAGTGGGGGATGACAAAAAAAGTTTGAGAACCACTGCAATAAAGTATTGTAACTTTTCTTACTAAATGTATTATTTCTTTCTATTTTGGGAGGTAAACAATATATGTACGCCATGTAATCGCAAATTATGTTAAATTAAATATTGTCTAATTATGCAAAAACATGTGATCAAACATTCTAACCATTTTTTAAATAAAAATAAATACTAATAGTAATGATTTCAAAGCAAGTTACCCATCAAATTGTGCAATGAAAAGTAGCAATAGACTTCATGGTAAAATTGTGAAATTTACTGTGGTTTTTTACGGCATTTTTCTCTAAATTAAACAAACAGTACTTTTTTTACTGTAATAAACTGTGGTGCCGTTTTGGCACTTACAGTAATACACCCAAAATTGTACAGTTGTTGATTTGCAGTAAAAAAAAAAAAAACAACAACAAAAACTGGCAGCTCAGGTGCCAAAATGTTACTGTAAAATTGCAGGTTTTTTTATTTTACAGTAAAAAAAAAAAAAAAAAATTTACAGTAAAATTCCGGCAACTGAGCTGCCTTTTTTTTTTACCATAAAAACAGCAGTACTGTTTTTCCATTTACAGTAATATACACTACATTTTGAGGTGAAATTATTGCAACTTACCATATTTTTTTTACATTTTACCTTAAAAAATTCTACTAATAAAATGTATTAAAAAAATAATGTAATAATAGTATTCACTGTTAGAAGCAGCCCTCTGGGGCCAAACATAACTGCGATGTGGCCCTCGATGAAAACGACTTTGACACCTCTGCTATAGTGTAAATTGCTCATCAACAAAATGTGTTTTATTGATCATTCCTACGCTAAATTGATGTGTTGGTTTGAAATGTGTATCCTCGGACTAGGCGAGATACAGTAAATCAATGAATCGAACGATGAATGGAAATGAACTCTGTCATTTTGCCAGCATCGACACATTGCCATGTCCGTGTTTGTTCTCTTCGTCTCTTGCTTTCAAACAGGATGCAAGAGGGTTCACTGTATGCATCGCTCTCAGCACGTAAGCATGTTTGTTCAATAGTGGAATTAAATGAAACAGTGAATCCTCTTGTCAGTCATCCACAATCTTTGTCTCGGTGTGCGGAGGTGGGACTGCTGGCTTGCGCACGCTGGCTGCACAGAGAGAGCCTTGCTAGGCGCAACTCGCTAGGTCAGGGGTAGGCACCTCAAAATGTTGAAAGAGCCATATTGGACCACAAATACAAAAAAGTAATCAGTCTGGAGCCGCAAAAGATGTAAGTGTCTATATTAGCTATATTAGCCTACTATCAAAATCAGTGTGTCATGAAACATGGAAAAATAAACTAAATACACAGAGGACATAAGTAAAGGAAATTAAATGTGCTCAAATATCCCTACAAACAAGGTATATACTATGGACATACAGCTAGCCTAAATAGCATGTTAGCATGGATTAGCTTGCTGACCAAATATGCCTGATTAGCACTCCAACAAGTCAATAACATCAACAAAGCTCACCTTTGTGCATTCACGCACAGCATAAAACGTTTGGTGGACAAAATGAGACAAAGAAGGAGTGGCATTTTCTTTATGTGGCAGCGTTGGAGAAAGTTATACATGTAAACAAACTGTTGAGTCACAGTCCACACAACGGTGAGTTCAAGGGCCGCTGAAATTAGTAGGACAAAACGGCGCTCGCCAAATACTCTCATCAGTGAAGCACAAACATATTAAACAGTAAGCTTTCTAACAATTGGTAAGGTTTGTGTCGTGTTTGTCCTCCTACACAAACCATATGACAACAAAAACATATTTTTCACCCCATTTTTTTCCCATTTCCATACGTTTTTGAAAAAGCTCCATGGAGCCATGTGGGTCTAGAGCCGCGGGTTGCTGACCTTCGCGCTAGGGCAGGGGTCACCATCGCGGTGACTGCGGGCACCAGGTAGCCCGTAAGGACCAGATGAGTCGCCCGCTTGCCTGTTCTAAAAATAGCTCAAATAGCAGCACTTACCAGTGAGCTGGCATTTACAGAGAAAAAAAGTGCTGCACTTTCCCTCTGTGCAGATGGTGCTGAAAGACAATGCTTCTGCATCTGAGGCTTTTGACAAAGTTGCAGAAAAGTACTCTCAGGTCATAAACAGAGTTGGGCAAGAGTTTGAGAACAGGTTTTGTAACCTGGATCAGCTTGAGCCATGTGTGTCGTTCATTTTTAATCCTTTCATGAACGTGGACATATCATGCATTGCTGAGCAGTTAAGTGCAACATTCAGCCTGGATGCTGAACAGGTGGAGATTGAAATTGTAACACTGCAAAATGACCTCCACCTCAAAGCCCACCAGGCTGCACCAAACTTTTGGTGCCTTGTTGACACAGAAAAGTACAGTGGTGTATGCGCAGCAGCTATGAAGGTTGCAAGCCTGTTTGGTTCAACTTATCTTTGTGAATCAGCCTTTTCTAACATGAACTTCATCAAGAACAAACACAGAACACGCCTCACTGATGCACATCTGCAAGACTCACTCAGAGTTGCAGTGTCAAGTTACACACCAGAGTACAACACACTAGTTAACAGCATGCAATGCCAGGCTTCCCACTAACTGACAAAGAAACAGATAACAGATTTGGTGTCCAGTTCAAAGTGTGACTTGATTTATTTAAAAATTTGAGAGTTGACTTTTGTATTTTACATGAGTTATTATTTGTACAAACATGGTGCAAAGTAATTCATGATTTGTTAAAACATGTTAGTGGCTAGCTAGTTAAAATGGGATATTGTGATTTCACAAGACTGTCTTAGAAGTTATCATTTGAAAATGTTCAATTTGAAAAATGTGCACTTTGAGAAAATATAAAAACAGTGTTGCATATTGATATTTATCTGTTTCTATATATATTTATTGTGAGAAATCATTAAGATGATCAGTGTTTCCACAAAGATAAATATCATTAATTATTAATAAAAACATAGAGTTAAAAGCAAATTGAGCAAATTGGCTATTTCTGGCAAATGATTTAAGTGTGTATCAAACTGGTAGCCCTTCGCATTAATCAGTACCCAAGAAGTAGCTCTTGGTTTCAAAAAGGTTGGTGACCCCTGTGCTAGGGTAACAAAAAAAATATGACGACAAAACCAAATGGTGTGGGAATATTTTGGCTGTAAACTGAATGAGCAATATGAGCCCATCAACACAGACAAATGAGAAAGTATGGCCACTTTGTTGGAAAGTGACAACAACAACAAAAAAACACTCCACCCAGTTTTTCAACTGTGCAAAAAACTATACTTCGAGATTTTCAGTATATATAGAAGTTTAATTTTTTACCAATTTTATTTGCAAGTTTGTTTACTTATTTAAGAAAATCAAAAGATACTCGCCTTGCAATTACAATGGTAGAAAAAATACTACTAAGAATGTCTCGCTACACTTTTCGCACTTCTGCATTTGGTAATCACTGCAGCAGCACTGAGAGTGGATTTTCAATGCCATTAAAGAAACAGACTTAAAAGTGCTCCAATTTAAGTGAAGTGAATCTCCACTTTTCCAACAATGCGCTAGCTTGATGCTAATATCCATGGGCTTTGTTATTGACATGCTGTTGATTAGCATTAGCGGTTTTACATGCCGATTTAAACGCCTCCAAATTCGTTAAACAAACTAACTAAAATGCGCGTTATGATCAAATACCTGGTGCGTAACAGGTACAAAACTTACAGTATTAACACTTTTTAGAGCGCAACAAAAACCAAAACAAAACATCATAAACTATATACAACTGCTTTCTAACGTCTTTGACTTGCAACTGTAATTGCAGCCTGATGTTATAATTGCAAAATATAATATGATGATAATACAATAAGATATATATGTATATACATATAGACGTATGTATGTATATTTAGACTTAGACTTAGACTTCCTTTTATTGTCATTCAAATTTGAACTTTACAGTACAGATAAGAACGAAATTTCGTTGCATTAGCTCGTTGTAGTGTAGGATAAAAGAGCCCTAAGGTGCAGATATAAAAAAAATGGATTACTGTACAGATAAATATATTGCACTTTTGCATATGTATCCACGTTTATGAATGTATGTTATATTGTCTTTATATTCTAGCCAGTTAATCCATTTTTGGGGGAAATTGAGGGGATTATTATGATGTGTTCAAGAGTCTTACGGCCTGAGGAAAGAAGCTGTTACAGAACCTGCAGGTTCTGCTACGGAGGCTGCAGGAACGTCTTTCTAGAGTCCAGCAGTGAAAACAGTCCTCGGTGGGGGTGGGAGAAGTCTCTGCAAATTTTCTGAGCCCTGGTCAGGCAGCGGCTTTTTGTGATCTCCTGGATAGGAGGAAGAGGAGTCCTGATGATCTTTTCCGCCGTCCTCACCACTCTCTGCAGAGACTTCCAGTCTGAGGCCCTGCAGGCTCCAGTCCAGACAGAGATGCAGTTGGTCAGTAGACTCTCTATAGTGCCTCTGAAGAATGTGGTGAGAATGGGGGGAGGGAGCTGTGCTCTTTTCATTCGACGCAAAAAGTGCATGCGCTGCTGAGCTTTTTTTACAAGAGCTCCGGTGTGTAGGGACCAGGTCATATTGTCAGTTATCTGCACCCCCAGGAACTTGGTGCTGCTTACTATCTCCACTGCTGTGCCATTGATGAAGAGTGGAGTGTGGCTGGACTGGTGCTTCGGGAAGTCGACGATGATCTCCTTGGTCTTGTCAACATTCAGGACCAGGTTGTTGGTTCTGCACCAGTCAACCAGATGTTTCACCGCCTCCCTGTAGTCCATGTCGTTGTTGTCACGGATGAGGCCCACTACTGTTGTGTCGTCCGCATACTTCACAATGTGGTTAGTAGTGGACCTGGTGCAGCAGTCATGGGTCATCAACGTGAACAGCAGCGGACTCAGGACGCAGCCCTGGGGGGAGCCGGTGCTCAGGGAGATGGCACTGGAGGTGTTGTCGCCCACTCTCACAGACTGGGGTCTGTCTGTGAGGAAGTCAAGCAGCCAGTTGCATAGGGGGTTACTGAATCCAAGGGGGGCCAGTTTGCTCACCAAGTGCTGCGGGATGATGGTGTTGAACACTGAGCTGAAATCCAGAAACAACATCCGCACGTGTGTGTCCTTTCCTTCTAGATGTTCTAAGCTCAGGTGGAGTGCAGAGGATATGGCGTCCTCTGTGGAGCGGTTAGGGCGATAAGTAAACTGGTATTGGTCGAATGTGGGGGGGAGTCTGGAGACAATGTATTCCTTTACCACCCTCTCAAAGCACTTCATTATGATGGGGGTGAGTGCCACGGGGCGATAATCATTGAGGGAGGAGATTGTGGGTTTTTTAGGCACTGGAATGATTGTGGCCGTCTTAAAACATGATGGTACCACAGCCTGGGTCAGCGAGGTGTTGAAGATGTCTATGAGAACCCCGGCCAGCTGGTTTGCACATCCCTTAAGCACCCTGCCCGGAATGTCATCAAGTCGCACTGCTTTCTGGGGGTTCACTCTCCTCAGGGCTTTCCGCACAGCCGCTGTGTCCAGGTTGAGCGGCTGCTCATCAGGGCGAGGGATGGATTTCCTCGCCGGAGTGGTGTTAAGTGCCTCAAACCTCGCAAAGTAGTTGTTTAGGTCGTAAAGGAAGCTGATGCTGTTGTGTATATATATATGTACTGTTTTTGATTGATTGAGACTTTTATTAGTATATTGCACAGTACAGTACATATTTTGTACAATTGACCACTAAATGGTAACACCCTGTGACAGCTCTGTGTCGCAGGGTTCTTTCCAGGACCGACAAACTGTGGCCAGGCGTGTTGCCAAGGTTTACAATGTTTTTATTTTTCCAGTTCAAAAGGCTTTTTCCTCTTTTAGTTCACAAAGTCTTTCTCTTTCTCTCCTCTCTCGCCTTCCGGCTTCCCTCTGGCTTTTCAGCTCCCCTCCTGCGGTCACCAACGCTGCTAATAAAGAGACAGGTGATTAGATAACTAATTCCAGCTGAGATATCCACTCACCTGGCATCTGCTTCACAGCCGGCTCCTGAACATGCCCCGCCCGTAGGTGACGCGTGGACCACACCCCTTCCACATGCCGTCCGGCATGCCGTCCGACCGCGCCAACTCCCCCCCCCGACCTCCCGTAGAGGGCCGCGAGAGGAAGTCGGCCACGGCCATCTGGGCTCCCGGCCTGTGGACCACCTGGAAGTTGTAGGGCTGCAACGCAAGGTACCACTGGGTGATCCTCGCGTTGGCATCCTTCATGCGGTGGAGCCATTGGAGAGGTTTGTGGTCCGAGCAGAGGCTGAAGGCGCGCCCCAACAGGTAGTACGGAGGACCCCGACCGCCCACCCGATGGCGAGGCACTCCCTCTCTACCATGCTGTTCCTCGCCTCCCGGTCCGAGAGTTTTCGGCTGATGTACAGGACGGGGCGGTCGACGCCCTCCACTCGCTGGGACAGCACCACCCCCAGCCCCCTGCCCAACGCGTCCGCCTGCAGACAGAAGGGGATGGCAAAGTTAGGCATGCACAGTACCGGCTCCTCACAGAGTGTTTCTTTACCTTCTCAAACACCCGCTGGCACTGCTCCGTCCACTGGACCAGATCTGGAGCCCCTTTTCGGGTGAGGTCAGTCAGTGGGCTGGTCAGGTCTGCAAACCCGGGAATGAACCGGCGTTAGTAGCCTGCCAGCCCCAAAAACTGCCTCACCTATTTTTTTGTCTTGGGAGGTGGACAGGCTGCGATAGCCGCTGTCTTGTCCATCTTCTGCCGCACCTGTCCCCCCCCCAAGTGGTACCCCAGATACTGTACCTCCCTCCGACCAACTGCGCACTTTGCTGGGTTGGCGGTGAGCCCCGCCCGCCTCAGGGACTCGAGCACCGCTCCCACCCGCCGCATATGTTCTTCCCAGCTGCCACTCTGGATGCCGCGTGAGGGCGCAGCACTCGGTCCATGAGGCACTGGAACGTGGCGGGCGCACCGAACAAACCAAACGGAAGTATCACGAACTGGTACAAACCTTCCGTAGTGGAAAAGGCCGTTTTTTCCCGAGCCTCTTGTGATAAGGGAATCTGCCAGTAGCCCTTGTTTAAATCCAGTGTCGTGAAAAAACGAGCAGTGCCTAGCCGATCCAGGAGCTTGTCGACCCGAGGCATTGGGTACGCGTCAAAACATGATATTTTATTCACCTTGCGGTAATCTACACAGAAGCGCACCTACCCATCCTTCTTCCCTACCAGAATGATGGGGCTGCACCACGCACTGTGGGATTCTTCTATTACCTCCAATTCCAACATGGTTTTTAATTTTTCTCGAACTACTTTGCGCTTGTGTTCAGGGAGCCTGTATGGCCGAGATCGCACCGTAACACCTGGGCTGGTCTCAATATGATGTTGAATGAGGTTTGTGCGGCCGGGCCGAGAGGAGAACACATCAGAAAAGCGCCGCTGCAGCTTAGCAACATCCGCTTTCTGCACTAACATGAGCTGGTTGTCACAGGGAAGAGGAGGGGACGGAGCATAGCGCGGAACCTCAAGCCCCAACTCCTCCTCCTCCTTCACTACCGTCACCATGGAAACAGGCTCCGCCTCCCTCCATGCCTTCAGTAGGTGTTGATGGTAAATTTGTGTGCCTCCACCCCGGTCTGAGCGCCGAACCTCGTAGTCCACATCACCCACTTGCCGTGTGACCTCAAAAGGACCTTGCCAGAGCACAAGTAATTTGGAGCTGGAAGTTGGGAGTAATACAAGCACTTTTTCTCCCGGTGAAATTTTTTTTAGCCGAGTCCCCTTTTTATACGTGTGCTGCTGACGTTCCTGGGCGCGGAGCAAATTCTCGCGTGACAATAAAGAGACAGGTGATTAGATAACTCGTTCCAGCTGAGATATCCACTCACCTGGCATCTGCTTCACAGCCGGCACATTCCCCGCCCGCAGGTGACACGTGGACCACGCCCCTTCCACACACCCGAATAAGTTTTTCAACTTGTTTAAATCGGGGTCCATGTTAATCAATTCATGGTATATATATGTATATACATATACAAATATATACACATATATATGTGTGTATCTGTTTGGTTCGTATGGGCTGCAGTGGTAGTCGGCTGTAATACTCTTTTCAACCACTTGTGGCAGTAATTCTTCAAACAGTTGACTGAGTGACACTCAATCTCAGTCTCAACAATCAGAAGAAGTTTAGAGCAAAAGTCATGGATAAGTTTCTTAAAGGGGACCTATTTTTTTTTTTTTTTAAACTTTTCCTAGCAATTAGTACCTGCTGTTGTGTATTTGGGATCGGCATAAGTCCCGAAAATGTGAAATCAAACTATGGAAGCATTGTGGAAATATTTATAAAATAATCTTGCCTTCATTCATCCTTCCTCCAAATAAAAATTTGCCCATTTATGGTGTCAGCGGATTGATTATCCATATATGGTAGAAATGTACCCGAAAATATTTGTGCGCGTCCGCCATTGAAGTCCGACGTTGTTGTCAATAAGTTCCTTCTTTTTCTCCATCCTCTTGTTGTGGGGCAGACTGTCTCGTACATGCACATGCATCATCGGCTGTTGCCATTTTTTAATACAAAGTAGCGTGTCGTTTGAACTTCTATTTGCCAGTAACTCCGTATGAAAGCGCTAAAAAGGACAACATGGCTGACGGGGAGAAGACGCTGTTGAAGTGGAGGCACATAAATAAGACGTGAAGAGAAAGCGGTTTGAAGATGATCTGTAATAATCAATGTAACATTTGGGCTAAAGAACTACCATGACATGTTATGTGGACCACAAGGAAGTCATTTAAATGTAAGAAAAAAATCATAATATGACCCCTTGAAGCACAACAGTTATGATTAATAATTTTATGCAAATGTGTTTATTCAAATTTTTTTTATGAATCCTTTCTTTTGCAGTACATTTGATTCGTGTTTATTTTTTTAATGAACCTGACCCAAGCCTTGTTTGGCATTATGCTGTATATTCTGGTTTATTTGTTTATTAATAGTAATTTTTGCAGGTTAGATGTAATTATTGAATACCATCATAATCAAGATTAAGATTACAACACATTCAAAATGTTGCAATGTTCAAGTACTGGCTTAAAATAATTGTATTTAATTGTGCATGTGACAACGGGAATTATTTTTATCTGCACCGTTTGACGGATTTTAATTTAAATAATGATTGTTTTTATGTTTATTTTAATTTCTGATCTTCATTTTAAATATGATTATTATATATTTTTACAGTTCCATTTTGGTTTTATTTTATCCATCAGAGGTCAAACAACAACAGCAACAACAAAAAACAATCAACATAAAATCAAAATAAATCATGAATGAAAAGGAGCAGAAGGAAGTAATAACTTGTAAAATATGCCCCCTATTTGATTTCTGCCTTCTTGTAATTTTCTGTAAATCACTTTAAATTGCCTTTTGTGCGAATTGTGCTCTAAAATACAATTTTACAGTTCAGTGTTAATATTTGGGTGGGTCCTATCAAAAAGGCTGAGAACACCTACTCTCAAGAACACTTTTATTTCTGGTATTGAGATAGTGATTGTGTCAGTTTTCCTGTGCTCGTGGCGGCGAATACTTCCCATAATTCCACTTCCATATGCTCAGTATGTGCATGGCGGTGAGGATGCTTTGCTGCCTTTGATTTACCCCCAAAAAAGAAACAAGGCCAAGTTAAATCGGGTGTGGCTGCAGCCGTTTTGACATGCTCCTCCCCACTCTTTATTATTTATACTTTGCAAATGATTTCCCAGGTCTCCAGGGCCGGTGTGCTGCAGTGGATGGGCCCAGCTAGGAGATGAATGCCTCACACGTATGTACCTCACACAAGCGTACACGTCACATGACTTCCTGTGAAAAACATTGATTTCCTGTTTTTTATTCCCTCCGCCAAGCTCTTTGCGAAGGCAACTTCACTTGCAAGGAAAACGAGGTGTGCGTCCGGCCTAACGAATGTCGCTGCCGTCACGGATACTTTGGAGCGAGCTGCGACACAAGTGAGTGCCGGTTTAATTGTAGCTGGGGGGCGTGGTCAAAATGATGACATTATATAATTTGCATAATTGCAGATAATATTTCTTTAAAAAAGGCAAAAAAATAATAATTTTGTACTGATACAAACATTACAAAACAAATCTGGTATTAATAATTAATACTGACTCCAAGTCTGTATACGCCCCTTATATATATATATATATATATATATATATATATATATATATATATATATATATATATATATATATATATATATATATATATATATATATATATATATATATATATATATATATATATATATATATATATATATATATATATATATATATACTGTATGTATATATATATATATATATATATACATATATATATATATATATATATATATATATATATATATATATATATATATATATATATATATATATATATATATATATATATATATATATATATATATATATATATATACATATATATATATACAGTCGCGATCAAAAGTTGATGCCATTTTCACTTGTAAAGAACATAATGTCATGGCTGTCTTGAGTTTCCAATACTTTCTACAACTCTTATTTTTTTGTGATAGAGTGATTGGAGCACATACTTGTTGGTCACAAAAAACATTCATGAAGTTTGGTTCTTTTATGAATTTATTATGGGTCTACTGAAAATGTGACCAAATCTGATGGGTCAAAAGTATACATACAGCAATGTTAATATTTGCTTACATGTCCCTTGGCAAGTTTCACTGCAATAAGGCGCTTTTGGTAGCCATCCACAAGCTTCTGGCAAGCTTCTGCTTGAATTTTTGACCACTCCTCTAAATTTGTTGGTTTTCTGACATGGACTTGTTTCTTCAGCATTGTCCACACGTTTAAGTTAGGACTTTGGGAAGGCCATTCTAAAACCTTAATTCTAGCCGGATTTAGCCATTCCTTTACCACTTTTGACGTGTGTTTGGGGTCATTGTCCTGTTGGAACACCCAAATGCGGCCAAGACCCAACCTCCGAGCTGATGATTTTAGGTTGTCCTGAAGAATTTGGAGGTAATCCTTCGTTTTCATTGTCCCATTTACTCTCTGCAAAGCACCAGTTCCATTTGCAGCAAAACAGGCCCAGAGCATAATACTACCACCACCATTGTAGTTTCATCTGACATCACATGGACAAAGATAAGACCTTCTGGAGGAAAGTTCTGTGGTCAGATGAAACAAAAATTGAACTATTTGGCCACAATACCCAGCAATATGTTTGGAGGAG
The DNA here is from genome assembly GCF_033978785.1 of Entelurus aequoreus. NCBI lineage: Eukaryota > Metazoa > Chordata > Actinopteri > Syngnathiformes > Syngnathidae > Entelurus > Entelurus aequoreus. Next base: position 42,408,599 of record NC_084736.1, read on the forward strand.
AAAACGTGAGGCCTTTAATCCCAGGAACACCATGCTCATCGTCAAGCATGGTGGTGGTAGTCTTATTTTGTGTAGTCCAGAGAACCAGCATCTTCTACAGTACACATTTGATTTTGGGCTATTTATTTTGTCAGTGTTATAGGACCTTTTAGCTGTTTTCAAAGCTAGTCAAAGATCATCTCTATTACAGCACGTTTTTAGGGACGTTTTGTTTTTTTAACTGAATTTTTAGCACACCGGTCAAACAGCACAAACGAGGGAAAAAAGAGGACCTGAAACGGAACCTTGAGGAACACCACCACTATGATTAACCAGCAGCACACTTGTCCAAACCTGACGTCATAACAAGTTAAATGTTTTATCATTATAATCAAATTATCAATTATTTTCTAATATAAGTGATTTGGCCCACTTACAATTAAAATAACAACAACGACATTTTTTTCATGAGCTATGTACTAGTATTGTATGTCTGGGCGGAGGTCCTATTATGGAAATAATTTGTACACCTTTCAGAAATCACATTTAGTTCCCCTAAAAACATTCACATATTGCACAATGAGATGTAAGCATGAGATAAAGTGTACATTTCTGTCACGTTCTGTATATAAAATAAATATTTCTATGAGCATTTCTATAATCTATTATCAGGATTTCATGATTACTAATGCACATCTTTTTGTTCAAGGAGTCATAGTGTAACGACCTGGCGTTTAAACTTGATGTGGTGTTTGAGTTGTCCAAAGTTGTGTGTGGCCATAGACGCATCATTTCCACGAGTGAGTGTGTTGGTGCAGAAAGAGTGAGCGTCTGCTGTTGATGACAAAAGTTGGTTCAAGCCTGGTTCGTACGACAAATGAACAGTTTTTCACTAATGTTTTTGGTTGGAATTTAAAGGCCTACTGAAATGATTTTTTTTAATTTAAACAGGGATAGCAGATCCATTCCATGTGTCATACTTGATAATTTTGCGATATTGCCATATTTTTGCTGAAAGGATATAGTAAAGAACAACGACGATAAAGTTTGCAACTTTTGGTCGCTGATAAAAAAATTCGGAGATTCGGACCGAGAAAGCGACGATTACCCCATTAATTTGAGCCAGGATGAAAGATTTGTGGATGAGGAACATGAGAGTGAAGGACTAGAGTGCAGTGCAGGACGTATCTTTTTTTGCTCTGACCGTAACTTAGGTACGTGATTCCACACTTTCTCCTTTTTCTATTGTGGATAACGGATTTGTATTTTAAACCGCCTCGGATACTATATCCTCTTAAAAATGAGAGTCGAGAACGCGAAATGGACATTCACAGTGACTTTTATCTCCACGACAATACATCGGCGAAACACTTTAGCTACGGAGCTAACGTGATAGCATCGGGCTCAAATGCAGATAGAAACAAAATAAATAAACCCCTGACTGGAAGGATAGACAGAAGATCAACAATACTTTTAAACCATGGACATGTAAATACACGGTTAATGCTTTCCAGCCTGTCGAAGCTTAACAATGCTGTTGCTAACGACGCCATTGAAGCTAACTTAGCAACGGGACCTCACAGAGCTATGCTAAAAACATTAGCTCTCCACCTACGCCAGCCAGCCCTCATCTGCTCATCAACACCCGTGCTCACCTGCGTTCCAGCGATCGACGGAGCAACAAAGGACTTCACCCGATCACCGATGCGGTCGGCGGCCCGGAGACGGAGGAAGTCAAGGTGAGGTCGGGGGCTAGCGCGTCTGCTACCCATCTCAAAGTCCTAATACACCGATCACACCTACAGCTTTCTTCTTTTCAGTCTCCATTGTTCATTAAACAAATTGCAAAAGATTCACCAACACAGATGTCCAGAATACTGTGGAATTTTGGGATGAAAACAGAGCTTTTTTGCATTGGATCCAATGGGGTCCGAATACTTCCGTTCTCTCCGTGACGTCACGCGCATACTTCATCATATCTAGACGCTTTCAACCGGAAGTGTCGCGGGAAATTTAAAATTGCACTTTATAAGTTAACCCGGCCATATTGGCATGTGTTTCAATGTTAAGATTTCATCATTGATATATAAACTATCAGACTGCGTGGTCGGTAGTAGTGGGTTTCAGTAGGCCTATAAAGTTATGCTCAATAAAGCAATAGATGGAATTCCTGTCCTCTTCACCTCGTCTCGACAGACGTTACAATATTTGAACAGTGTTGACTAACATTGTTTGGAGGCAATGTTGCATCTGAAGTAAACGCGCTACAGCAACACCTTAGTTACATAAATCACATTACGAGGAAAAAGTGTAACTGCCAAATAAGGAGAGGACCTAAAGGGGAGCCTTGAAGAATGCCTCAGTTGTGTAAATTACAAGTTTGGACCCGAGTGTTTTATGTTTGCTAGCAAGGTTAAAATAACAACGGAAGGATGTGCCAACGTTCTTACATTGGTCCAGGTTCCTTCTATACGACTCAAGTGTTTTTAGGAATATGCTGCTAATATTTGCCTCCCAAGTTTTGAACTGAACTTGGGAGCAGCTATTTGCGGTATTTGGCCCCCGGGCCGCAAGTTGAATAGCCCTGCTATAGACAAACCAACAGCCTGGACAATGGGCATGCACACCCCGTCCCCCACTCCATGCTATTGCCACCGCTTGAACCCCTTAGGGGCCATGGACGGCTTAGCAGCGCTTTAGATGGACTTTGTGGACTCTGTGTAACATGTTTTTGTGTGCTTATGGCTATTGAATTTTCTTGGCCCCAGTCTGGACCCTCCCCCTCAAGAGCCCAGTCTGAGATCGACTTTTTTTGTACTCATCTCACCATTTTCCCACCTTTTAAGGGGCGCCGTAATTGGCAGACACATCAGCGTTCCTGTGCTGAAAACTTGAATTTCCTCCCGGGGATTATTATCTATCCATCTATCCATCTATCTATCTATCTATCTATCTATCTAATATTAACATATATTTGTTATTTGATTATATGGTTTTGCTTTAAAACAGGGCGACTATGGAAAGTCGGCAAGTCAGATCTGTAACTTCGGGACATGGATTGGCTTGAAAGGCTTGGTCGTTCAGGGCGGGGTATTACGTCCGATTAATATTTACATAGTGCACATTTTGTAGATCGCTGTGTATATTTTGGACATATTAAAGTACGTCCACATCGCACTCCTGCTGCCTCTGCTCCAGACCATCTCGTCTTGACCCACGTCATCACAACATCCTGTTTGGCAGCGCTGTTTCTGTATGAAAGTTGGGGTTTTGGTGCAATAGTAGGGTTGTACGGTATACCGGTACTAGTATAGTATCGCGGTTCTAATGAATCAAAAACAGTACTATACTCTGTTTGAAAAGTACCGGTTACCCAAACGCTTAGCCCCGCCCCCATTAGTTACTGTTGCTATGTCTGTCAAACTTTCGCTCCTACCTAGAAATTTAAAGCCTATATATATATATATATATATATATATATATATATATGTGTGTATGTGTGTATGTATGTATGTATGTGTATGTGTATGTATGTGTATGTATATATGTATATATATATATTTATTTATTTTATTTTATTTTTTATTTGTGTGTGGCGTCGCGCGGGTCTCGCTTCCTGTTGGGTGGGGTCCGTGCCCGTGTGGCCCGACCTTGCGCTGTGGGGTCTCTGTTGGCGACCTGATGTGGTGGCGGCGCGGCGCCCGTGTCTGGTCTGGATACTGTGTCTCGGTTGTTTGGGCGGTGGTGTGTTTGTGCGGGTTTGGGTTGGGGTGGTGGGGTCTTTTGGCGGGGGGGGGGTGTTGGTGTCTCTTGTTTGCGTGTTGGCGTTTGGGCTTGCTGGCGGGCTGGCGCTGGCTGGTATCTGTGATCCTGTTGGCGTGTGGTTGCCGGTCGCGGTTTATTTTTTGATCGCTTTGATTTGATTGGGTGGTGCTGGCTGTCTGTGGGTGTTGTGGCTGCTGTTTCTGCTGCCGTTTGTTTGTGGTGTGGGCGCCCGTGGCTGCTGGGTCTGGTGCAGGGGGGTGGCTGATGTTGTGACTGGTGGCAGCGCGCGCGCGTGGTGGTTGTCGGGGCTGACAAACTGTGTATATGTATGTGTATGTGTGTGTGTGTATGTATGTATGTATGTATGTATGTATGTATATATATGTGTATGTGTATGCATGTGTATGTGTGTATGTGTACATGTGTATGTTTATGTGTATGTATATATATATGTATGTATATTTCTGGGGGTACGTTCTGGGCCTGCCTGTCGGGTGGGGGTCGGCGCCTCAGGCTACTGCATCCGGACTGCGTGTCTGGAGCTCCTGGGTCCCGCCGTCCATCCCTTCCGGGTGGCCGTCTTGGTTGGGGCCTGCTGGGTCTGGTCCCTGCGTCTACTGTGGTGGCTTGGTGCTGCAGGGTATTCCGAGGTGCTGCGAGTCAGCCAGTTGTTGGGGTAGCGACCTTGTGTGTCAGCATGTCTGTGATCTTCTTTTAATTCTTTTTTTATTTATTTATTTATTTATTTATTTATTTTTATAAATAGATTTAATTATTTATTTATTTATTTTTCCCCCCCTTTTTTAAAAAAATATATTTTATTAATATTATTATTATTATTATTATGTATTTATTTATTTTATTTATTTATTCCCCTACCTCGGGGGGGGGGACTCGGCGGGGCGGTTGCTGGTTGTTCCATCTCCATCGTTGGGGTCCCTGCGGGTGGGGTGGGTGGTTCCTGTGGCCCCGTGCTGGGTGGTCCTGTGGCGGCCGGCTTGGGTGGGGTGGCCGTGGGCTGGCCTCGCCGCGCTCTCCGGGGGTGGGGGGGGGCTCGTGGGGGCCCTGTTGCCGGTGGGGCGGGGGCGGTCTTCCCGTCCGGTTGCGGGGGGTCTCCGGGCCCCTCGGGCGGGGCGTCCCGCCTTTCTGTCCGTGTGGGGTGTGGTCTCTCGCTGGCTTGGGGTCTGGCTTCCCCCTGTTTTTCTCGTGCCTTGTCCTCTGCCGGGTGCGTCTGTCTGCGGCCTGCTGCTGGCCCTTGTGGGCGGCACGGTGGGCCAGGCTCTGGGGTTCCTGTCGCTGTCCGTCTTGGCTGCGTGGGGGCGGTGGCCCCTGGTTCCCTGGGCACCACACCTATTGTTTGTGAGATGGGTTCTCGGGGAGGCTGGGGCCGTACTCTGGCTCCCGCACACACTGGGAGTCAAATGTATTGTACATGCAAATTCACATATACTCACACACATACATACAGACATACATAGGTACCTACGCTCCCACATACATATACAAATAAATACAGTACATATTTACACACTCAAAGTTCGTACATCCACACGCACATTCATTATACAAACATACTGTATACACATACTGTACATATACATTCACTGTAAAAACATACATATACACATACTGTACATATACATTCACTGTACAAACACACACATACTACACATACATTCACTGTACAAACACACACATACATATACTGTACATATACATTCACTGTACAAACACACATTTACACATACTGTACATATACATTCACTGTTCAAACACACATACTGTATACACATACTGTACATATACATTCGCTGTACACACATATACACATACTGTACATATACATTCACTGTACAAGCACACATACACATACTGTACATATACAAGTACATATGCACACATACACTCATGCACATAATCACGTTTCATCAAACATATATTAACGTTGTTGCCCTAGGGTAAACTGGGTATAACACATGGCACACTGACAAAGCTTAACCTATTGTTACTATAACAATCTACAAGGTTAAGGTTGCTTCTCTTTCTTCCCCTCCATTTTTCTGCATTCTTTCGTATCTCAAGTTATCATTACGTATATGTATTGTTGCATTTGAACAATTGTATTGTTGATAATAAAGGTAAAGTACTGGTATTGTTTATTATCAATAGCACTATTTCTATTGGTATTCATATTGCTCCATTTTTAGTGTAATAATGCTCATTGTCATTTCTGTATTTTTTTTTTTTTTTTAATTTTCGCTAACTGCTTATTTGCTATTACTTTTACCATCATATTTGTACATGTCGTATTTGCTGATGTTGCTCTGTTGTTGTTGTTGTTGTGTTTGCTGTTGTTGTTTTTGTCTCTCTGTCTAATCCCCCTCTTGTCCCCACAATTCCCCCCTCTGTCTTCCTTTTTCTCTCTTTCTATCCCCTCCTGCTCCGGCCCGGCTGCACCAAATGATAATATAAATACATTTAATAAAGTCAAAATACAAGTAAGGCAACAAGAGAAGTATCCTACACTTCTCTTTTGTAAAGTAAATCTGAACAGCCGATATGGGCATCTACATCTGCTATATGATTTGCCCGAGAAGCTGGGCAGGACATTATAAAAAAAATAAAAAAAAAAATAAAAAAAAATAAAATAAAAAAAAGAAATTTAAAGCCTACAGGAAAAATAAGTAATTTACATTTATTTGTATAGCGGATTTCACAGACAGAATCACAAAGTGATTTACAGTGTGTATAGAAAATGAAAGCATAGTAAAAAAAAAAATCTAAGAATATAATAAAGAATAAAAAATAAATTAAAGTGCAATTTCCTCCCGTTCCTCGTGCCCCACCTGTCATGTCTCTATTCCCCACCAGTGGGGCGTGCCCCACACTTTGAGAAACGCTGTTTTAAACTTTCAAGCAGAGAAAGAAATCACAACTAAGTCAATTTACCGAAACTGTATTTATTAAACTGTTATTAAGCAGTGGCACAAACATTCATGTCATTTCCAAAACAGATAGTGAAAGATTGTCAGAAACATTTTAAAACAAGCTATTAGTGCACTTTTGTGCATTATGTCACTAAGATGACTTATCAAAACAACACTAAATTAAAGTGCACTTTTTGTACAGAACGCCACTACAATAGTTTAAAAACATGATGTCACACAAGATATTTCAATAAGTGTCAAATACAAATTAGCTGCTTATTAGGGAATCAAATAGTGTTCGTCCTTCGCTATGTGGTAGGTTCCTGCGGACGTTATCTCCTTTTGTTGTCGACTCTTTTTTTCATACAGTGTTGATTTGGAAATGTTTGGCCAAGTGTCGACCTTTCAAACCACGACAACCTTCTGCTCAAAATAAATTACCCCCTGAGGGATTAATAAAGTTGTTTCAATTTAACTGAATTAGAATTTATACAGGCGGAATGGAGCAACTCCAATTTATCTCCATTTTTCCATCTATAGTTGGAAATTCGTCTTTTTTATCTACTGTATGTAAAAATATGAAAAAATATTTTCCGTTTTTCTTTGTTTATTCCGACCGACTATGTGTGTGAAAATATGTATATGTCTCTTTGCCATACCTGTCAACAACTACGGTTTTCCCGTAATGAGTATGGTTTTTGATAATCCAGTGGTAAAATCTACGGTTTTCCATTAAAAATTATTAATTTAAAAATCGAAGCTACGTAGCGAAGCCTGTTTATATTTTGACATTGAATAGTTGAATCATTTTGAAACATAAACAACATGACTGCAATACATTTGTTATTTCATGCTATAAATCACAAATGGCTATTCAGATAAAGGAAGTTAGCTAACAGAATAAGCATTGTTTGTCCTCTTTATGATTTTTGCATTTGGAGCAGTTAGAAGTGGAGAGGGAGTCGAAGAGACATAATTTGGCTAGGAAATCCAAGGCAGAATCCACTAAAGCAGAAACAAAAAGGAAAATGCAAGCTGCTCAGAATTTTGCCAGGAAGGCTCATGTCAGAGCCATCGAAGCAAAAATGCCAAAGTAATGTGTGAATGAATCAAAGTAATGTGTAAATAATGTAAATAACTAGATGAACCATATGTGGCTGTGAAGTGAACACTGTTAAAGTTGTAAATACTGTATAGAGTAGGCTAACCCATGTGGTTCCTGTGGATGTGAACACAAGTTGTAATTACTGTAGTGACTAAATAACATAGTGACTCTAGTGACTGAACCAGGCAAAGTAATGTGTAATTAATGTCAATAACTAGATTAACCATCTATGGCTGCAAAGTGAACACTAGTTAGGTTGTAAATACTGTATAGAGTAGGCTAACCCATGTGGTTCCTGTGGATGTGCACACAAGTTGTAATTCAATCAATCAATGTTTACTTATATAGTCCTAAATCACGAGTGTCTCAAAGGGCAGCACAAGCCGCAACGACATCCTCGGCTCAGATCCCACATCAGGGCAAGAAAAAACTCAACCCAATGGGATAACAATGAGAAACCTTGGAGGGGATAGCACCGGCGACCGGTGCAATGGACGTCGAGTGGATCTAGCACAATGTTGTGAGAGTCTAGTCCATAGTGGATCTAACATAATAGTGAGAGTCCAGTCCATAGTGGGGCCAGCAGGAGACCATCCCGAGCGGAGACAGGTCAGCAGCGCAGAGACGTCCCCAACCAATGCACAGACAAGTGGTCCACCCTTGGTCCCGACCCTGGACAGCCAGCGCTTCATCCGTGGCCACCAAACCTGTGCCCCCCCCCCCCCCCCCCACCAAGGAGAGGGGGGTGGAGCAGAAAAGAAACGGCAGATCAACTGGTCTTAAAGGGGGGTCTATTTAAAGGCTAGAGTATACAAATTAGTTTTAAAATGGGACTTAAATGCTTCTACTGAGGTAGCATCTCTAACTGATACCGGGAGGGCATTCCATAGTACTGGAGCCCGAATACAAAACACTCTATAGCCCGCAGACTTTTTTGGGGCTCTGGAAATCACTAATCTGCGTTCTTTGAACGCAGATTTCTTGCCAGGACACATGGTACAATACAATCGGCAAGATAGGCTGGAGCTAGACCGTTTAGTATTTTATACGTAAGTAGTAAAACCTTAAAGTCACATCTTAAGTGCACAGGAAGCCAGTGCAGGTGAGCCAGTATAGGCGTAATATGATCAAACTTTCTTGTTCTTGTCAAAAGTCTAGCAGCCGCATTTTGTACCATCTGAAATCTTTTAATGCTAGACATAGGGAGACCCGAAAATAATACGTTACAGTAATCGAGACGAGACGTAACGAACGCATGAACAATGATCTCAGCGTCGCTAAGGGACAAAATGGAACGAATTTTAGCGATATTACGGAGATGAAAAAGGCCGTTTTAGTAACACTCTTAATGTGTGACTCAAACGAGAGAGTTGGGTCGAAGATAATACCCAGATTCTTTACCGAGATTACAAGTCCTAGCTATGTTTCTCTTTGTAATCTCTGACTGTCTCATCCTAGTGTCATTGGAGCCAACGTGTACAACTATGTTCGCGTAGCTCGTGGTGCGATTAGCCTGTCGTACGTGTTTACTAGGCCTGTTGCGAGTTAGCTCCCTAAGATTAGCTTCAATGTCAGGTGCTCTGGCCCCAAGAATACACTTAATTGTGGCTGGTTTGCTAAGCTTTATGTTTTGGGTGATGGAGTCCCCTATGTTTAAAGTGTGGTGCCCGGGAGACTGGGGTGTAGGACTAGCAAAAGGGCTAAATCTATTATGCGTCTCAACCGCTTCATTGTTGTTTATAGGCCGCTTAGGTCTGCTATAAGCTGGGCTAGTTAGCTCGCTACAGCTAACGCTAGCAGATGAGTCCGCAACGTCTAAAGTTACGAGATTACTCTGCTCTAACTGGCGGACACGGCCCTCTAGCAGAGCCAGCCTATCCATGAGAACGGTGCACGAAGAGCAGGGAGCCATACTCACGGTATTTCTTTCACAGAGTGAAGTTCTTGCTGTCTTCGGGGAAGTGGTCTCGACGTGCGGTGAGCAGATTCCTTCAGATCGACGCCGCCTTTCTCCGCGCTAGCTTCGTTAGCTTAGCAGCTAGCTACAGTACAATGTCTTCTGTTACTTCAATGACGACTTATAGGATGTCCATATCTTCCTTTACACTGCTTGCAGAGAAAGTTGCAGTCAGTCAACGTCCACTAGAAGTGAAGATGAAGAACGTGAAGAAGCACTTCTGTAGTGACTAAATAACAATGTGACTGTAGTGACTAAATAACATAGTGAATGAAACAGACTAATGTGTAAATAATATCAATAACTAGATGAACTATCTGTGGCTGTGAAGTGAACACTAGTTAGGTTGTAAATACTGTGTAGAGTAGGCTAACTCATGTGGTTCCTGTGGAAGTGAACACAAGTTGTAATTACTGTAGTGACTAAATAACATAGTGACTGTAGTGACTAAACAACATAGTGACTGAACCAGACAAAGTAATGTATAAATAATATAAATAACTAGATGAACCATCTGTGGCTGTGAAGTGAACACTAGTTAGGTTGTAAATACTGTATAGAGTAGGCTAACTCATGTGGTTCCTGTGGATGTGAACACAAGTTGTAATTACTGTAGGGACTAAATAACATAGTGACTGAAACAGACATAGTGATTAATTTGGATGAATGGGGTATGTATTTATGTCAACTCTTTATAATTTGTCAATTCTTTAAATACTAAACATCTTTAACTGGTGCTTTTTTTGCTAATTTTTGCATGTTCAATTGCTGAAAAAACAGGAGTTTCTGCAAAAAAAATTGACATTTGTGTGGCATTGAGAGTTTATATTCCATAGCTGCATGTGATTGTCCTATTTTACTCAAGTTGTTGACTGATATTACTGCACTGTCTCCAAACAGAGTGCCCCGCCCAGTTTTGGGGCCCAGATTGTAAGGGGAAATGCCATTGTTACCCCAACGGCCAGTGCGACGACCTGACTGGCAAGTGCACGTGCAACCACAACCGCTGGGGGCCCAACTGCGAGAACGCGTGCATGTGCCAGAAGGGCAAGTGTGACCAGGACACCGGCGTCTGCACTTGTCACCCGGGCGTCTGGGGCCCGCAGTGCAACAACAACTGCTACTGCAGCGCCAACTCGCTGTGCGACCCAATGACCGGCCGCTGCCTGTGCAGTCCCGGCTGGACGGGGCGGAACTGCGCCATCCAGTGCAACTGCAACAACTCGCCGTGCGACCAGTTCACGCAGCGCTGCCAGTGCCGGGAGAGGATGTGGGGGCCCCGGTGCGAGCGGTACTGCCAGTGCATCCACGGAAAGTGCAACCCGGCCGACGGCTCGTGCACCTGCACACCAGGGTACCGGGGGAAATTCTGCAGGGAGCCATGTCCGGCGGGCTTCTACGGGCAGAACTGCAGGAACAAGTGAGGAAAATGTTGTTGTTCTGCTTTAGGGTAAATCACACATACACAATGTAGGAAGAGACTCGAACGCAAAATTAGGGCCCTAAACGGAATTTATGTTGTACCCCCGCTCCAACTCACATTGCAACACTTTTTTTTCTGTTTAAGATTTTTCTACTTTTTGATAGGGGTATCAAAAAAAAATAGATTTTTAAATTATTAGCAATTCTTATTTGTAATAATTCATAATTGATTAAAATGTTTGTTTGTTTTCCTTTCATTTTGTAATCTGTCATGTCTAGCCACTCAGGCAAATCAAACTACGGCCCACAGGCCAGATACGGCCCGTAAAAAATATTATTATTAATTTGTTTTTAACTATACTTTTTTTAATCTGTCCTTTCTAGCCCGTCCATCAATCCATTTTCTACCGCATATTGTCTAAAAATGCATTTTCCCATCGATAACATGACGTCATCACGCTTGCGCCGCAGTGTCGCGCTGCAAGTGTGCGCTCTTTCAGTCAATTAGTGCACAAGGCAAAAAAATGACGAATATATATATATATATATATATATATATATATATATATATATATATATATATATATATATATATATATATATATATATATATATATATGTATATATATATATATATATATATATATACATATATATATATATATATACATACATATATATATATATATATATATATATATATATATATATATATATATATATATATATATATATGTACATATATATATATATATATATACATACATATATATATATATATATATATATATATATATATATATATGTACATATATATATATGTATATATAGAGTATATATATATATATATATATACATATATATCTATATCTATATATAGAGTATATATATATATATATATATATATATATATATATATATATATATATATATATATATATATATATATATATATATATATATATATATATACACACAGTATATAAATCCCCTGACGAGCAGGGAAACCTGTGAAACAGGCTTGTAGGGATGAAATAGCCTCTGTGTTTCCTGACCTAATGTTGATATATACAGTATATACACCAGTGACGTGCGGTGAGGTTCATGACTGGTGAGGCACTGATTTCATCACAGTCAGATTTACAAACATATGAACCCTAAAGAGTATCTTATTCACCATTTGATTGGCAGCAGTAACGGGTTGTTTAAAAGCTCATACCAGCATTCTTCCCTGCTTGGCACTCAGCATCAAGGGTTGGAATTGGGGGTTGAATCACTAAAAATTATTCCCGGGCGCGGCGCCGCTGCTGCCCACTGCTCCCCTCACCTCCCAAGGGGTGAACAAGGGGATGGGTCAAATGCAGAGGACAAATTTCATTACACCTAGTGTGTGTGTGACAATCATTGGTACTTTAACTTAACTTTAACTTTACACATACAAACTGTAGCACACAAAAAAGCACATTTAATAAAAAAAACCTTATTATGGTCTTACCTTTACTTATAAATGAAGTCCTTTGTGCTGGACAATGCACCCCCGCCGTAGAATGCACCCCCTGACGGGAGTGTTATATCAACTAAAGCCCACACTTAAACTTTCCACCTGCAAGATTGAATCTATTTAAAAAAGTTATCTAATAAGAAGCCAAAAAGTGCAGAAACAATAATGTTCGTGTTGGAGGAGTTGTGAATGACTGAAATATGAAATCTGTGCTGCAGTCTGCAGGTGTACCTAATGTTGTGGCCCAGCAGTCATTCACAACTGCTCCAACACAAACATTATTGTTTTTGCACTTTTTGGCTTCTTATTAAATAACTTTTTAAAATAGATTCAATCTTGCACGTGGAAAGTTTAAGTGTGGGCTTTAGTTGATATAACACTCCCGTCACGGGGTGCATTCTCTACCACCAGGAGGCGGGATTACTACGAGCCTCAGCCAGTGCGTCTTTTGCAGCCGTTTTATGATCGCTCAGCACAATAAATACTTACACACATACAGTTGTTGACAAAATACACTGTACATTATATACCTCAGCTAACTAAGCTATGGAAATGTACAATATAATTCATATAGCAATATGGTCTCACAGCACAGCAGGCCAGCAGTTAGCCGAGTCCGCAATCCATGGTGAGGCTCAACGCAGTGACGTGCCTCAACTGGCTGGTGATCACAGCAAGTCTCTTCTCAGTATTTGAACGGCAAATGTGAAAATTCAGCGATTTTGAATAAAAATAATCTAAAACTGGTGAAGTTAAATGGAAAATAACTTTATAGTATAATCACTGGATACATATAACAATTTAATTAATTTTTTTTCTTTTTACATTTTTTTTCTTTCCATGATGGCACGTGAGGCCCCGCCTGCCTCCCCTGACTGCACGTCACTGATATACAGTATATTGCCAAAAGTATTTGGCCACCTGCCTTTACTCACATATGAACTTGAAGTGCCATCCCATGGAATTGTCCAAAATGTTTTGTTTTCCTGGCGCATTCAAAGTTCCTTTCACTGGAACTAAGGGGCCAAGCCCAACTCCTGAAAAACAACCCCACACCATAATTCCTCCTCCACCAAATTTCACACTCGGCACAATGCAGTCCGAAATGTCCCGTTCTCCTGGCAACCTCCAAACCCAGACACGTCCATCAGATTGCCAGATGGAAAAGCACGATTCATCACTCCAGAGAAGGTGTCTCCACTGCTCTAGAGTCCAGTGGCGACGTGCTTTACACCACTGCATCCCACACTTTGCATTGGACTTGGTGATGTATGGCTTAGATGCAGCTGCTTGACCATGAAAACCCATTCAATGAAGCTCTCTGCGTACTGTACGTGGGCTAATTGGAAGGTCACATGAAGTTTGGAGCTCTGTAGCAACTGACTTTGCAGAAAGTCTTTGCACTATGCGCTTCGGCATCCGCTGACTCCTGTCTGTCAGTTTAAGTGGCTTACCACTTGGTGGCTGAGTTGCTGTTGTTCCCAAACTCTTCACTTTTTTTATAATAAAGTTGACTTTGGAATATTTAGGAGCAAGGAAATTTCACGACTGGATACATACAAAAGCTCACAATCTCACTAAGTATATATTCCCAAATTCTAGTCAAAATATCTAAACAAATTTATAATACAAGTCACAATCCCCTGAATAGTCATTTTTCAGTGAGACATAAGAACTTGTCCGAAGAAAATACTACTTTTGAGCATCACAAGTTTTTCATGAGACACAACATTTCTTAATACTAGTAAGTATAGCTAATGATAATTGCTAATTTCAAGATCACTTTTAAGTTGGCTTTAATATAATGTCTTATTTCAAGAAATTCCACCAAGACAATTTTGACTTATTGCATTGCGTTTTGTTCATGACAAGCAAAAATAACTATTTTTTTTAAAAGGGACGTTTTTTCCAGCTCACAATGCACACATAGCAGCACTAAACCAGCAAAGTGCACCGCAGCCAAGATACTAAATGTGCTGTTTTACAGATGCTAAATGTTCAATCACCTTATGTGCCGCATGACGGGTTGCTGCTGTTTTATGCTCTCAGTTAGATGTGATATATACGCTAACCCCTGAAATAGACTTAATGAGGCAGCAGTAAAGTGAGATTTGGGAATTGCTGTTCGCATTAGCCAAGACATCCAAGCCCTAAGTGATTTACCTTTCATGCACTGTGCGTGATTCCAATGCTATAAAGCGTCAAGGATGGAGTTAAAACTCAATGTTACCCAGGCTGTTAAATGAGGGCAAGGTCAACAAAGCTTTAAATCAAAGAGAGGAGAGGAGTGCTCAGTGTCAACCGTGCTCTTCAGGTGCGGACACTGCAAAGGCCAGCAGCCGTGCAAGGTGACGGAGGGACGCTGCGTCACGTGCGAGCGAGGCTGGAACGGGACGCGGTGCGACCAGCTCTGCTCCAAAGGCTTCTTCGGCGATAACTGCCAGGAAGCGTGTCCCAACTGCAAGGACGGCCACCACTGCGACCCCATCCAGGGCAAGTGCTCGCACTGCAACCCCGGCTGGATCGGGGACAGGTAAGGTAGTCTCCACGCCGCCATTTTGACCCCCCGACTCACACCTCGCATGTTTCCTTGATGTCCCAGGTGCGAGGTGCGCTGTCCCAACGGCACGTATGGCGAGAACTGCCAGAACAACTGCAGCCACTGTTTCAACGTCAACTGTCATGTTGTCACCGGAGAGTGCCTGTGTGACCAGGGTTTCTACGGAACCTAGTAAGTTGTAACACCAACATCTGCTGTTTAATGAAACCTAAATTATTCTGTATATAGTCCTGGGGTGCCCAAACTTTTTCCACAGACTGACAAATCAAAGGGCCATTTTGGTTGTTTTCACCCCCAAAACCTGTAAAATATAGGGTTGTCCCGATACCAATATTTTGGTACCGATACCAAAATGTAATTCAATACTTTTTTAAATAAAGGGGACCACAAAAAAAGTAATTGTTGGCTTTATTTTAACAAAAGATCTTAGAGTACATTAAACATATGTTTCTTATTGCAATTTAGTCCTTAAATACATATTGTGTCATTTACGATTCTATTATTTTGTCAACATTATGAGACAAATTGTAAAAAATTGATTATTAATGTACTTGTTCATTTACTGTAAATATCTGCTTATTTTCTGTTTTAACATGTTCTATCTACACTTCTGTTAAAATGTAATAATCACTTATTCTTCTCTTCTTTGACACTTTACATTATTTTTGGATGATACCACACATTTAAGTATCGATCCGACACCAAGTACTTACAGGATCATACAAAGTACATTGGTCATATTCAAAGTCCTCATGTGTCTAGGGACGTATTTCCTGACTTTATAAACATAATATGATTTTTTTAAAAAGGAAAAAAGATTTTGTGACGATAAAAAATATTGATGTAATCATAGTAGTATCGACTAGTAACGCTATTGTACTTGGTATCCTTACAGTGGATGTCAGGTGTAGATCCACTCATGGCATTTGTTTACATACAGGACTGGTATCTTTTGTTAGTAGTGTCACCGGTAAGCTATTGTATCCTCCAAGGGTGTGTAGTGAAGCATTTTTAGCTATTCCTCGTCCTGCAGTGATAATGGTAGTTGTAAGAAACTTACTTTATTTGTCGCCATGGAGACCAGGATTAGTGATTTAGAAGTAGCCAAAACACTGCCGATTGTGGATGGATGTTAGCTTCTAGCTAGCTAGCCATGTCTTAAAGCAGTGGTCCCCAACCAAACAACAAATGTAAAAAAAATAAATAAATAAAATTGTATTTTTATTTTTTTTAAATTAAATCAACATAAAAAACACAATAGATACATTATATATCAATATAGATCAATACAGTCTGCAGGGATACAGTCTGTAAGCACACATGATTGTATTTCTTTATGAAAAAAGAAAAAGAAAAGAAAAATTTAAAGTGTCCGCAGCTACAAAAAGGTTGGGGACCACTGTCTTAAAGCACCTATTCCTGAGGGCGTTTCAGTGTTATAACTTCACCTTTATGTTTACTTTTTAGGCCCAAATGCGTCCGTTCTCCCTTTTCTGTCTACACACTGTGTCTGCTTATATGTACTCTGTGTGAAAAAAAAGGGAAAAAAATGGGGAACCGGTACTTCTGAGAGTGTAGTACCGTTTTTGATTCAGTAGTACCGCGATACTATACCAGTACCGGTATACCATGCAACCCTAATATATATATATATATATATATATATATATATATATATATATATATATATATGTATATATATATATATATATATATATATATATATATATATATATATATATATATATATATATATATATATATATATATATATATATATATATATATATATATCAAGGTTTCTGTGGTTTATCCGTTCTACAGTGCTCAATACCGGGGTAGAGCGGAATATACACATTAGGTCAGGAAAAAACACAGAGGCTATATCATCCCTACAAACCTGTTTTGCAGGTTTCCCTGGGGATTTTATATATACATTTTTATAAAAGGGAAACCTGCGAAACAGGCTTTTAGGGATGATATAGCCTCTGTGTTATTTCCTGAACTAATGTATGTATATATATATATATATATATATATATATATATATATATATATATATATATATATATATATATATATATATATATATATATATATATATATATATATATATATATATATATATGTGTGTATATTTATATGTATATGTATATATATATATATATATATATATATATATATATATATATATATATATATATATATACAGTGTTGGGTTAGTTACTGAAAACCAGTAACTAGTTACAATTACTAGTTACTTTATTTCAAAAGTAACTCAGTTACTAACTCAGTTACTTACACCAAAAAGTAATGCGTTACTGTGAAAAGTAACTATTTAGTTACTTCTTTTTTCCCCCTTTTTTTTAAGGCTCCCATTAATGCCCTTTTAGCCTTCATTTCAGTACTTTTATTGCACTGGAGAATAATACAATCTGTTGATCAACTTGACATGCATTTGCATCACTGAACTCAGAAAGCAATGTGGTCTACATACAACACACAAAGACAAAGATATGTTTCAAAGGGCCAATTTATTTCAGGCCAGAAAAAATTGACAAAACTATTTTAAATAGCTGCAACATAATGGCACTTTAACTTTAACTCTAAGTAGATAGGATCTTTGATCCAAGACACAACTTACATTTAACTAAAATGTTATTTTCTTTGTGCTCGACAAAAGAAAAGTATTGAGAATGTCTCCATGTTAAAAAACTCGACTTCTGGCTTCGCCATGATGTCTTGTTAGTTGTTACGAGAGCAGCGTATGTGTGTGTGTGTGTGTGGCCCTTTAAGATATGACAGCATGAGAGATGAGTGAAGTCAGTGAGTGAGTGGGCGACAGAGGTGAGGGAGCGGCGACAGTGAGTGCGTGTAGGCAGGGGCGCCACTAGGGATTTTGGGCCCCATGAAAAGAATCTTTACAGGGCCCCCAAAACAGCGGCAACATTTTTTGATGTTATTTTACATACAATTATGCATTTTAATGGTATTTTTGACCATCATTACCATATTTTTGAAAGAAGAACAGCATCACAGTTGACATGTACAGTAGGGGAAGAACTGAGCACTCTGAATACAATGGAATTCATTTTGAGTCATTTATTTGCTGCACTACTGATTCTTAAATTGGAAATAAACTCTTCCATGACATTATTGAATAAGAACAGCTTGATAAATGTTTGACTGGATTGATTATTTAACTAATATAGCAGTAAAATGTAAAAATCCAGAGTTTTCTTGAGCTAACATGGTGAGAAAAGTGAGCTAGCTTATTACCACAGACAGGGACAAAGTTAATATGCATAACTTTCCACCACAACTAACAAACCCACCTTTTTTTGGAAATATTGTCGACCCTTCAACTCCTTCTCCTCTCTTATTTTCTTTTCCTTTCTTTTTTGGCTGCCTGATTTTTGAGGCATACTGCTGTCTCCTCCGCTTTGCCCGCTGTGGCGCTGTCTGTGACAAATCGCCGGTGCTCTACCTGCAGCTGATCCAGTCGGACTGAACCATTTTACGTAAATAGAGGGGGGGAAGGGAGGGCCCTGCAGGTGTTGATGCTTCCAAAACAAATAAAGGTATTGTTACCAGGACATGGAACATAAAACATGTGTGATTATATGTTAGTTAATAACTTAGTGTCATTATTTTTTCTGTATTATAATTTCATCATCATTAGGGGCCTCTCTGGGCCCCCCTCCATCATGGGCCCCTAGAATCCGTCTCCTTTACCCCCCCTTTCCGGCGCCCCTGCGTGTAGGTGCTCTAGCTTGCTGGATGGCTGCGTGCAATAAAGTCACAAAGTTGCAACAAACCGCCGGGCTCGTCATTCACCCTCAGCTGTAAAGACCCTCTTCCGGGTAAAGTGAAGGTTGTTAGACCCGAAGTACGGCTCTGGAGGAACGTCTCCCCTGCGGGGAGGCGTGCTTTCTGTGGGTGGGGGAAAGCACGCCTCTTCTTTTCCACCGGAGCGCTCCGATAAAACACACTCAGATCTTCAGTTTCTAGCCAATACTACCGTTCAAAAGTTTGGGGTCACCCAAACAATTTTGTGGAATAGCCTTCATTTCTAAGAACAAGAATAGACTGTCGAGTTTCAGATGAAAGTTCTCTTTTTCTGGCCATTTTGAGCGTTTAATTGACCCCACAAATGTGATGCTCCAGAAACTCAATCTGATCAAAGGAAGGTCAGTTTTGTAGCTTCTGTAATGAGCTAACCTGTTTTCAGATGTGTGAACATGATTGCACAAGGGTTTTCTAATCATCAATTAGCCTTCTGAGCCAATGAGCAAACACATTGTACCATTAGAACACTGGAGTGATAGTTGCTGGAAATGGGCCTCTATACACCTATGTAGATATTGCACCAAAAACCAGACATTTGCAGCTAGAATAGTCATTTACCACATTAGCAATGTATAGAGTGTATTTCTTTAAAGTTAAGAGTAGTTTAAAGGCCTACTGAAACCCACTACTACCGACCACGCAATCTGATAGTTTATATATCAATGATGAAATCTTAACATTATAACACATGCCAATACGGCCGGGTTAACTTATAAAGTGACATTTTAAATTTGCCGCTAAACTTCCGGTTCGAAACGCCTCTGAGGATGACGTATGCGTGTGACGTAGCCCGGCGAACACGGGTATGCCTTCCACATTGAAGCCGATACGAAAAAGCTCTGTTTTCATTTCATAATTCCACAGTATTCTGGACATCTGTGTTCGTGAATCTGTTTCAATCATGTTCATTGCATTATGGAGAAGGAAGCCGAGCAAGCAAAGAAGAAAGTTGTCGGTGCGAAATGGTCGTATTTTTCGAACGTAGTCAGCCACAACAGTACACAGCCGGCGCTTCTTTGTTTACATTCCCGAAAGATGCAGTCAAGATGGAAGAACTCGGATAACAGAGACTCTAACCAGGAGGACTTTTGATTTGGATACACAGACGCCTGTAGAGAACTGGGACAACACAGACTCTTACCAGGATTACTTTGATTTGGATGACAAAGACGCAGACGTGCTACTGTGAGTATGCAGCTTTGGCTTTTTTTTGCGTATGTACGTAACTTTTTTAAAATATATAAGCTTTATGAACCTTGGGTTAGGTGAACGGTCTTTTGGGCTGAGTGATTGTGTGTGTTGATCATGTGTTTGAATTGTATTGGCGTGTTCTATGGAGCTAGGAGCTAGCAGAGGAGCTAGGAGCTAGCATAACACGTACCGTACCGTACGTGCGCGTCACATACGTAACTTTTTAAAAATATATAAGCTTTATGAACCTTGGGTTAGGTGAACGGTCTTTTGGGCTGAGTGATTGTGTGTGTTGATCAGGTGTTTGAATTGTATTGGCGTGTTCTATGGAGCTAGGAGCTAGCAGAGGAGCTAGGAGCTAGCATAACAAACACGCAGGTGTTATTATGCAGGATTAATTTGTGGCATATTAAATATAAGCCTGGTTGTGTTGTGGCTAATAGAGTATATATATGTCTTGTGTTTATTTACTGTTGTAGTCATTCCCAGCTGAATATCAGGTACCGTGAGTATGCAGCCTTGGCTGCTAAACATTCGATAACTTGACCGTATGTGCGCGTCACGTACGTAACTTTTTAAAAATATATAAGCTTTATGAACCTTGGGTTAGGTAAACGGTCTTTTGGGCTGAGTGATTGTGTGTGTTGATCAGGTGTTTGAATTGTATTGGCGTGTTCTATGGAGCTAGGAGCTAGCAGAGGAGCTAGGAGCTAGCATAACAAACACGCAGGTGTTTTTATGCAGGATTAATTTGTGGCATATTAAATATAAGCCTGGTTGTGTTGTGGCTAATAGAGCATATATATGTCTTGTGTTTATTTACTGTTGTAGTCATTCCCAGCTGAATATCAGGTCACCCCCGGCTCTCACAGCATCTTCCCTATCTGAATAGCTTCAACTCCCCACTAGTCCTTCACTTGCACTTTACTCATCCACAAATCTTTCATCCTCGCTCAAATTAATGGGGAAATTGTCGCTTTCTCGGTCCGAATCTCTCTCACTTCATGCGGCCATCATTGTAAACAATAGGGATCTTTGCGTATATGTTCAACTGACTACGTCACGCTACTTCCGGTAGGTGCAAGCCTTTTTTTTATCAGATACCAAAAGTTGCAATCTTTATCGTCGTTGTTCTATACTAAATCCTTTCAGCAAAAATATGGCAATATCGCGAAATGATCAAGTATGACACATAGAATAGATCTGCTATCCCCGTTTAAATAAAAAAAATTCATTTCAGTAGGCCTTTAAAGTTATCTTCATTGAAAAGTACAGTGCTTTTCCGTCAAAAATAAGGACATTTCAATGTGACCCCAAACTTTTGAACGGTAGTGTATATATATATATATATATATATATATATATATATATATATATATATATATATATATATATATATATATATATATATATATATATATATATGTACATATACATACAGTATATATATATATATATATATATATATATATATATATTAGAGATGTCCGATAATGGCTTTTTTGCCGATATCCGATATTCCGATATTGTCCAACTCTTAATTACCGATTCCGATATCAACCGATACCGATATATACAGTCGTAGAATTAACACATTATTACGCCTAATTTTGTTGTGATGCCCTGCTGGATGCATTAAACAATGTAACAAGGTTTTCCAAAATAAATCAACGCAAGTTATGGAAAAAAATGCCAACATGGCACTGCCATATTTATTATTGAAGTCACAAAGTGCATTATTTTTTTTAACATGCCTCAAAACAGCAGCTTGGAATTTGGGACATGCGCTCCCTGAGAGAGCATGAGGAGGTTGAGGTGGGCGGGGTTGGGGGGGCCGGGGTAGCGGGGGGTGTATATTGTAGAGTCCCGGAAGAGTTAGTGCTGCAGGGGGTTCTGGGTATTTGTTCTGTTGTGTTTATGTTGTGTTACGATGCGGATGTTCTCCCGAAATGTGTTTGTCATTCTTGTTTGGTGTGGGTTCACAGTGTGGCGCATATTTGTAACAGTGTTAAAGTTGTTTATATGGTCACCCTCAGTGTGACCTGTATGGCTGTTGACCAAGTGTGATTTGCATTCACTTGTATGTGTGAAAAGCCGTAGACATTGTGTGACTAGGCCGGCACGCAAAGGCAGTGCCTTTTAGGTTTATTGGCGCTCTGTACTTCTCCCTACGCCCGTGTACACAGCGGCATATATATATATATATATATATATATATATATATATATATATATATATATATATATATATATATATATATATATATATATATATATATATATATATATATATATACTCCTCTCTGAGCTGCCACCTTACCGTGGTAGAGGAGTTTGCGTGTCCCAATGATCCTAGGAGCTACGTTGTCCGGGGGCTTTATGCCCCCTTGTAGGGTCTCCCAAGACAAACTGGTCCTAGGTGAGGGATCAGACAAAGAGCAGCTCGAAGACCTCAATGAGAAATAAAAACTATGGACCCAGATTTCCCTCGCCCGGACGCGGGTCACCGGGGCCCCCCTCTGGAGCCAGGCCGGAGGTGGGGCACGATGGCGAGCGCCTGGTGGCCGGGCCTGTCCCCATGGGGCCCGGCCGGGCACAGCCCGAAGAGGCAACGTGGGTTCCCCCTCCAATGGGCTCACCACCCATAGCAGGGGTCATAGAGGTCGGGTGCGATGTGAGCTGGGCGGCAGCCGAAGGCAGGGCACTTGGCGGTCCGATCCTCGGCTACAGAAGCTAGCTCTTGGGACGTGGAACGTCACCTCGCTGGGGGGGAAGGAGCCTGAGCTAGTGCGCGAGGTGGAGAAGTTCCGACTAGACATAGTCGGACTCACTTCGACGCACAGCAAGGGCTCTGGAACCAGTTCTCTCGAGAGGGGCTGGACTCTCTTCTACTCTGGCGTTGCCGGCAGTGAAAGGCGACAAGCTGGGGTGGCAATTCTTGTTGCCCTCTGGCTCAGAGCCTGCATGTTGGAGTTCAACCCGGTGGACGAGAGGGTAGCTTCCCTCCGCCTTCGGGTGGGGGAACGGGTCCTGACTGTGGTTTGCGCTTACGCGCCAGGCCGCAGCTCAGAGTACCCACCCTTTTTGGATTCACTCGAGGGAGTACTTGAGAGTGCTCCCCCGGGTGATTCCCTCGTTCTACTGGGGGACTTCAACGCTCATGTTGGCAGCGACAGTGAAACCTGGAGAGGCGTGATTGGGAAGAATGGCTGCCCGGATCTGAACCCGAGCGGTGTTTTGTTATTGGACTTTTGTGCCCGTCACAGATTGTCCATAACGAACACCATGTTCAAACATAAGGGTGTCCATATGTGCACTTGGCACCAGGACACCCTAGGCCGCAGTTCCATGATCGACTTTGTAGTTGTGTCGTCGGATTTGCGGCCTCATGTTTTGGACACTCGGGTGAAGAGAGGGGCGGAGCTTTCTACCGATCACCACCTGGTGGTGAGTTGGCTGCGATGGTGGGGGAGGATGCCGGACAGACCTGGCAGGCCCAAACGCATTGTGAGGGTTTGCTGGGAACGTCTGGCAGAGTCTCCTGTCAGAGAGAGTTTCAATTCCCGACTCCGGAAGAACTTTGAACATGTCACG
>NC_084736.1:42437447-42457447 GCF_033978785.1 Entelurus aequoreus
TTTGGTCTCATGGTCTTTCCCGCCTTCCTAGGAAGCTGCTGGTCCTGAGAAGTGCTGATCTTGTGACTGAAGATGATAACCTGTTTTCTTAAAATGGGTGCCGTTGTTTGACCTAATCTTTTTGGGGAAACCATGTCAGGATATTAGATCATTCACAAAACATTTAATTACTGAAT
This sequence comes from Entelurus aequoreus, assembly GCF_033978785.1. Classification (NCBI taxonomy): domain Eukaryota; kingdom Metazoa; phylum Chordata; class Actinopteri; order Syngnathiformes; family Syngnathidae; genus Entelurus; species Entelurus aequoreus. Next base: position 42,437,624 of record NC_084736.1, read on the forward strand.
TGGCATTCTCCTTTGAGGTTGGGGTTGCTTCCACCAACCACTGCAATTGTCAATCTAAATCATTACGTTCCTTTATCCTTGTACCGGATTGATCATATCGATTAAATAAACCTCAACACGCTCAAACCTGACCCAATCCAAACTCACCTCCCCCCTCTGTCCCTCTCACAGGGACAGTGTTAGTCGTAGTAATAGTAATAGTAGTAGTAGTAGTGGTAGTAGTAGTAGTTTCAGAAACATCCAAGAAAAAGAAAAGGCAGCTGATAGTCAAGCGCAGCAAGAACAGAGGCGGAGGACAGGTCATGTTTGAGGTCACTGTTCGCTTTTGCAATAGTACTTTGATATTTTACAACACCTAGTGAATTATTGTGGCCTCAATAATTCACTAAATAGTTGTATTTAATTTAGTCTATCTATGATGGGACAATGCACAGAAACATTAAGTTCAGAAACAGATATGTTCTGTACCAGATTATATCTAAATAGCTACTTTCCATCTGTAGTCCCTGGCTACCTAAATTAAAGGGATCCAAAAATCAAGCAATAAAATTATGACACTAATTAATCATAATAAATATATACATTCATAATAATCAATAATTAATCAAAAAATAATCATACTGTAGCATGTAATCAAATTAAGAAAAGTCATAAATTGCCCCTTCATGGACACATTCTTAATATACAATACAACCACACCTTATTTACATCATCACACAAAGACCATACATGCTCTTGTTCACATCTGTCATCATTCGTAAAAACAACCAAGATTTTAACAGCCATACCTCACAATTTACAACAAAGATGCTCTCATGGATAAATATAATACTCATTAAATTGATGTGTCTACATAATGCCCCTCTTAGTGACCATGTGAGCAGCCTTGATTGCTCCAAAGCCACTTTTTAACTTCATATTTTCTATTCCTTTTGTTATAACGGGGAGAAGGCTAATTGGTCTGTACATGTTCTGGTCTTCTTTATTTCCTGCTTTATGGATTTAATTATAGTAGCAGTTTCTCGACGTGGTAGGGAAAGTGTTTTCCGTTATTGATTATTTATCAATTGTTGTTATATGAGCAATAATACAATCCTTATATGTTTTTAGGAAGATAGTGTCCAACCCATATATATCTCTAGATCGTGAGTCTGATAATGCAGTGAAGATTTTGTTTAACTTTGTTTCATTTGTTAATTCTAAAATTAGTCCATCCTGAATAAATGACAATTATTTGCACTGATTTTGAGGGACTTTTTATTCAGGGTTTGTACAGACTGGATGAAATGTTCATTAAAATTATTACTTATGTCCAGACTGTCTGCGATAGTAGCGCCATTGATATTTAATGTTATAGTGTTGTTTATTGTTTGCTCTCTTTCCGTAAGTTTGTATCTGGTTTTCCATAACTTTCTAACGTTCCCTTTTGCAGCTTTGATTAATTCTAAGTGAAAGTCAGCCTTAGACTTCCACATAAACATTGTAACTTTGTTCCTCCAAACTTTTAAAATCATACGATCTGTATTTAGACCTGTTTTAATTGCTCTTTTGAGAGCTGAGTCCCGATGTCTTTATAAGAATCCAAATTGTTTTATGAATCCAATGTATTTTTATTTTAGCACTCTTCTTTTTGGTTTTGTATTAGTGTATTTACAGATGATCTCTTTGATTTTTGTCATCCAATTGTAATTCTAGTAGGGCTGCTTATCCTTTGTATCATTGTAGAAGCTGTTTATAATATCCTTAAGTTTCTTTCTACGCGTCTTATTTAACCAGTCCAGATTAACGTCCCCCATGACGTTACTTCTTTCATACTATGCTGTTTGAGGATGTCTGAAAATGAATCAAGAAAAATGTCTTTAGCTGTGGTCGGTCGGTATACTACAATTACCTTGAAATACATTTCTGAGGAAAATGTAATTTAAATTTTAACATACTCAAATTGATCTACTTTTAATGTTTTCCCTTTCATAAATCATAATTCCTCCCCCCTTTGTCACTCGATCAGTTTTTTCTGTAATGTTGTTCCCCGGGACATTAATTAGAACGAAAGGTGTTGTGGGTTTTAACCATGTCTCTGATAGACAAGGTAATCCTGATTAGAGTCTGACAGTAACTGCTGTATTTGTTCAGTATGTTTCCTGTGGTAGAAAGTTTAATAATGCAGACACGTTTGTTACTGAATACTTTCTACAGTCTTCTGTCTCTCTGCGACTTTGTGTATGTAATAAGCAACTATAAATATTTGAAATGCTTAAATTTGTTATTTTAGCTCAGCTGTTGTTCTAGCTGCTAGCTCCTTGTAGCCTACAGCAGGAGTGTCCAAATTGCAACCAATAGCTTTGTTTTTAACAGACAACCGAAATAATAAAAAATGTGGTATTAGCGTATCGGTTCAATCAGCGGCAGCTACGCCCTGTTTTATCATTTGACCTAAATTTTTGGTTTCGTAGGCAGGACAGAGGGAACAATGTGGGACAGCAATTGCCCATCTTATACCATGCTAATTGTTGTAAGGATAGTTCACATGAGCGGCCATACCTTGAGTCCCACCATATATAAGAGTCAAAAGGCTCCTATTATGAGCCGTCTAATTGGTGATCATACACTTTGGCGGTTTGGGTGGCAGGACACACGGACGCACCTCAGTCAGCCAGTGCTAGGACAGTTGGAGCAGTCCCCGTCCTCCATTCGTTCCTGGGAGGCGTCCCCAGTAGTTGTCAGCTGATGTCGTGCTGTCAGGCAACATCAGGAAGTTCCTTCTGTGCGGTATTGAATTGTCAGGGCACAGTTCGTAAGCAGGTCATTACAAGGTGTGTGCAGGTTGACCACAAAGGAATGCTTCAAAGATTGTGTTGAACATTGTCCGTTGACACTTATGTCCAGCAGGGGTCTGTTTGTATCCTGCTGTTCGTCCTGCTGTGGGCGTCCTCTGTCACACCTGTATTTTTTGTGAGCATGTTCTGGCTACACTTTGGAGCTTGTCTTGTTCAGAGAAGTTGGCAGTCCCCCTGCTGCATATCCTTTCCACCCTCGCTTGACCTAGGGCAACGGCGGCTACCACCCAAGTCCGTCTGTATGGTTTTACATTTTGTTGAGGTTTTTTCCCTCCAGAATTTGGAACTCAAAACATGTACACCCATCGTTTTCATATCCTCTCGGTTAGTTCAATTTTGCATATCACGTTTTAAAATCACAGTCTTAACTATCCCATTAAATGTCAATCAATAACCCTAATTCAAAGATTATACGTACTACTTCATGTGTATTTAAGTACCCTTTTAATTCACTTAAAGATTATCTATAAGTTAATTTAAACTATCATTTGTCTATCAGTAGGCGCGAGCAAGCTGTCATGCTTGCACTCTGACCTCCCGCTGTGCGTGATACTCTCCAAAACAAAAGAATGTATTTATTCACGTTTCTCCTTATCTTTCATCTAAATCTTTTAATCTTTTAACTTTTAACGTCCGCACTGTTTTTATTTTTATTGTCTGCATTTTAATTTTGCTTTTATTTTCTTTCATTTCACTTTGTTGTCTGTGAAGCACTTTGAGTCTACCCTGTGCATAAAAAACGCCACACAAACAAAGCTGCCCCGCCTTGCCTTGCCTGTCTCCGACTGGTTATCCAACTTAGTCACAACAAACACACAAGGCCATGCTCTAAGCGCCAGGCCTAATCACACTTCTCCTCTTTTTAACACTTTACATATCGGCTCTTATTCTAATTATTAATGTAGGCTGTTATTTGTAATTATTATTCAACACTATTCACAGCAAACAGTTGTAAAGTTATAGTTATTCGCATTATACTCTCAAAATCTATAGCTAACTGAAAGCTGTTGAGATTTGGTTTGCCTCCTTCATCTCAGTGGCCTATTGGTTAGAGTGAGATCAGCAGGTCGCAAGTTCAAAACCCCGGCCGAGTCATACCAAAGACTATAAAAAATTTTGGGAGCCAAATCACCAAAAATGATTCCCGGGCGCGGCACAGCTGCTGCCCACCGCTCCCCCCACCTCCCAGGGGCGATCACGGGGATGGGCCAAATGCAGAGGACAAATTCCACCACACCCAGTGTGTGTGTGACAATCACTGGGACCCCAACTTTAACTCTAACTTTATTCTGTCATGCCATTATCCTCTTCTAGCTCAACATCCAGAAGTATGGTGTACTGCAATGTCTAAATAAAAATATAAATTACTCCAAACTAAAATGTCAGACTGCACTTTAAAGTTACTTTTATTAAATTAATTTCCAAACTAACCACCACCACAGCAGACATCTTCCTCAATCCTATCCCAATACTCCCATAAATTAGAAAGGTGTTTCACAATAATGATTAAGTAGTTGTTTTGAGTAATATATCTCAATATGAGGAAATTAATAAGACTAAATTTGCCCTAGTGTTTGAATGTTGTATGTCTATCTATCTGTGTTGGCCCTGTGATGAGGTGACGACCTGTCCAGGGTGCAAAGTCAAATTGTGAAACAAAAATTAAAGTTGAATCAAGTGGAAATTGACAGAGTATATGAACTACATTCTTGAGAATAGTAATTGATCATTAATATGTTGGAAGCCGCATATTGAACATATTAGAGAAAAATATCCAAATCCATTGCTATTCGGTATAAAGTAAAACACATGCTGAATAAGAAATGTCTGCACATGTTATATTATTCATTTATTTTTCCATATGTAATATTGTTTTGAAGTTTGGGGACATTTTTATAGAAGAAATATAGACCCAATACTTAAACTTAAAAGGCTCATTTCAATAATACACAAAGCATTATTATTATGATCATACCAATCCATTTTTTATAAGTCATAATGTGTTAAATGTTCAGATAATTTAATTTTAAAACAATGGCAATTATGTTTCCGAGTAAAGAACAACAGCCTTCCAGTTTGTATTCTTAGCTTATTTACATTATGAGGAGAAAACTATCATTTACGGGGTATATTGATTTTTGAAATAGGTCAAAAAATAAAATAAAAAAAATACAAATGTAATTCAGTTCTAGGAGTTAAATGATGGACCATCCTCAGTGATGAGCTGAACACATGTAGTTTTTTGTTATGGTTTAAGAGACCCTTGAAAAGTAAAGTTTTTTGAACATTATAAAATATAGTAACAAATACTTTCATCTTTTAACGTTGATGTTCCAGGTAATTTAATGTCCAGTGAATGTATAGGATAGGTCAATATAAGCTTTGGCTTCCGCCTATTCCTTTTTCGGTCATTCTTTTTCTTTTATTTTCTTTCTGTGTGTAAATGTGTATGATTGTTAATATGTCTAATCTGTACTGTTAAACTGCTCACACAAATTGGTTGATGGTTGATTATATGACTAAAATAAACTTATTTCATTCATTCATTCATTATCTATCGCACTCATAGTTGTATTCCATTTTGCATGTAATTATTCCTATTGATTTCTTCCCATTTCACTCAAACAAATAAACAAACTTGCAGCTAACCACAATCAACAGCATACCATTTACGAATACCTTCATTTGTCACTTTCTCATCTTTTCTTCACTTTCGTTTTCCTTTACAAACAACATCCTGTATCCATCTCTTCCTTACACTTCACACAATGTTTCTATTTTCTGTTCTCCTAGAAACCATTCACATAACGTAAGGTTATAAACATCCTTTTCCCATATTTTCTCAAACCATCCTCTTCACCCTCAATCGTCCTTCACCTGCTCTCTCTTCCTCTCTCTCACACCCTCTCTCCTTCTCTCACAATACAAACACAATAATCCAAAATAATCAGTCTTATAAAATAATTTTAGCTTTAGATATGATCTAGGGCAGTGGTTTTCAACCTTTTTTCCCAGTAAAATAAAGAAATAAAATACAGCATAATGTCATCAATTTTTGATTTATTAAATTGTATAACAGTGCACCATATTGCTCATTTGTTGTGGTCTTACTTGACTTATTTGGACAAAAAAAATATATAAGAATAACTAAAACGTTTTAAAAATTAAACAAGTGATTAAATTATAATAAAGATTTCTATACATATACCGGTAATCAATCATCAACCTTCTTTGGATATTGTAATAGAGATCCATCTGGGCTCGTGAACTTAATTCTAAATATTTATTTTGTTGAAGAATTATTCTTCTATAATTATATTTATAAAGGATTTTGAATTGTCGCTATTTTAAAATATTTAAAATCTCAGGTACCCCCCCTTTTTGTCCGGGCGGAAACACCATACCCTCCTTTGAGAACTACTGGTTTAGCCTATAAAAAATCCTTTGTCCCACACATCATTAGACTGTACAACTCCTCTTTGGGGGGGCTAGGATGACAGGGAATGCAAAACAATAACAGTGCAATATTTTTTTATATCATGGTCGTTAATGCCTAGTTTCTCTTATTTTACTGTTCTATTTTTATTCTCCTTGTAATATTTTTCTATTTTGTTTCCATTTATACCCTTATTAGTTACTGTTTACTTTTTACTTCTTCTTCCTGAGGGAACTCTCCTGAAGGAATCAATAACGTGTTATCTGTCCATCTATCTATCTATTACTAACCCGAGCACAATTCATGACGTCATGCTCATCTTGCAGACAGTTATTTCCATTTAGTTTTATTCTCTACATGTAATTCTACATGCACCAATGTCACATAGAAATTTGCTTTCTTTGTTATTTATTTATATTATTATTTCTGGTTTACTTGCTGTCTGTTTACTTAAGTTCTCATATTTTGGTCTGTCTTCCTTCTGATTAGAATTTGTTTAACGCTTCTCTACGTTTTGTTTTGACTCTGGCGCTGAGTGTTGGCGATTCTTATCAGTACTTCCTCAGACTCTATGATTCACAGATGTTTTTAGATGTTTTAGAATATAAATTTAAATTTTACTTCATCGTGATTATTCTTGAAATAATAAAAATGTCAATATAATTAAATAACCAATTTACCTTTATGAAATTTAATTGTATTTAATGTGTTTGCTATATCATTATTAATTCAAAGCTACAATGGGTTCCAACCTATGATGTGCGTGTGTGTGTGTGTTTGTCTCAACTTCCACACAGGAACTGGATGGATCAGATAAGCAACACGGCTGTTCAATACAGTATATTACACACATAATTAATGACTAATGAATTTACCAATGCTTAAATGTCCCAGTCCAAATGTATGTATTGATATTTAAATGTTTATTTATTCATATACAGTATATTTTATTTTTCCTATTATCAAAACCAACCTGTCAGTCTTCTCTTCAGATTGAGTACAGCTGTCCACTATATATATATATATATATATATATATATATATATATATATATATATATATATATATTTTTATTTATTTTATTTTTTTTTAAACTAGCTCAATGCTAATCTAATCCAATGCTATGCTAACTCAATGCTAACCTAGCTTAATGCTAACCTACCTCAATGCTATCCTAGCTCAATGCTATCCTAACATTGTCACTCCTCTTCGAACCAAGTCTCGTGCAGCTGTCACTTACACAGCCTCGTCACAATGACACACTCTTATCTCAAAATGTCTCCCAGCTGAGACTCCTTTTTTTTTTTTATATGCGTCACACACGCACTCACACACAGAGAATTTACCAGAGAGCGAGTGCCTTTTTTCTGTATTTATAGTTCCAATGCCTTCTTACAACTATAATATCGCACAGTCACAATCACCAGCACAGTTAAAAACAAATTCAAATGACTGGAGTTCGCTCGCAGCGCCAAAGAGGGGGAGTGCTGGGCTTCCCTGCTTAGGCTGCTGCCTCCGCGATCCAACCTCTTGATAAGCGGAAGAAGATAATTATACGGATGGATCATTCACTCATATGTTTTCTGTACATAACTTTGTCTATTTTCTCATAAGCACACACATTTTGGACAATTTCCCAACTTTTACAGATAGCGGGGCTGTGAGAAAAAGCGTGAAGTGAGGGGAGGGGGGGGGGAAAGGAAGGGGGGAATTAAACCAGATAAGAAACCAGGTGCTACACAAAAGTTATTAAATTACGCATATATCTAAATGTACCAACATAAACTGACTCATTCAATACACACACATTTCAGCATTCATCATTATACACACACATTTATAAATTACAATACCACCCCATGTCCGGACAAATATAAACAACTAATGCACGCGTGATTTTGTGGAATCGGCCGTCTCATATCATAAAAACCAGGTTCCATCATTGCTCATACAACGGCGATTAACCCGTTTCATTGGAGCAGCACCTGCGTTATCCTTCCTGACCAACACGGATAATCGGCCTAAGGCGCTGTAGAATCACCAGGAATCACCCAACAATCCTATAGTACAGGGGTGGGCAATTAATTTTCACCGGGGGCCGCATAAGCAACCCGAGCACTGCTGGAGGGCCACACGACAATATTTCAATTAAATTTTGCTCAATATTATTTTTGATATACCATAAGATAAATAATAATGATGATAATAATTAATAATAATAATAATAATAATAATTTCATTTAACCTAACTTAACTTTATACAAAAGCAGATTGCTTTTTAAGGTCACTTTATCCTGCATTATCCAACATTTTTCCCCATCAGATTTGGACAACCATCTGTTGTTAAAAATAGTTTTTAATCATATCTATTCTATATTGTTTTTTATATTGGTTTTATATGTAATTGTTTTTTTCTTTTTATTCAGTCATTGGTGGAGCTAAGGATAATATTTGAATATTGTTTGTAATGTTGTTGTGCAGCACTTTGGAAACATTTTGTTGTTTAAATGTGCTATATAAATAAAGTGGATTGGATTGTCACACCTGCCAGCGTGTCCCAACACGCATTTACCTCTGTGAACAAGTCATTACCTGTGGTTGTCTCTTTAATTGACTGCATCAGAGCTCTCATCCAAAGTTAGCGAAAAACAGTCCTGTCTCCGGGCATTATCAGCGCAACAAAGTCCAATAAGCACTCCTTAATAAACTCTCCGTCAGAAAACGCCTTACTTTTTCTGGCGCTTTTGTGAGAAATGACGAAACTTGTCCTGACGGCTGCATCTCTGGGGGTGTGAAATATGGCACAAAGTCCTTGTTGGGTTTGCAGTTTTACCATCAACGCATCAGCCTCCCTTGCGCGCGCTTCATCAGACACATCCCGGTATTTTCCCTCGTGTTTCTTCGTGTAGTGGCGATTAAAATGATATTTAAACACAGCAACCTGTGTACCACACATTAAGCACACGGCTTTACCATTAATTTATGTAAAGAAATACTTGGCAGTCCATCTCTTGTTGGAAACACGCCATTCCTCATCAACTTTTCTTTTTTTAGCGTCTCATCACTTGTCTCTATGCACCTTCCCTCACAGGTTCCCTCCGGACATACGGCATAAATAACACATTTCAAAATAAAAGCAGCACAGTTGTATTGCGCGCACGACATAGATGTTTTTTAAACTTTATTTTGTAATTTGTAATTGCGCCGTTCAATTCACTCACAATCGCACACGCGCATACGTCCACACGGAAGTAATACAAATAACACTTTTCAAAACAAAAGCAGCACTGTTGTATTGCACACTCGACATAGATACTTTTTAAAATTTATTTTGTAATTTATGATTGGCCTCACGCGGGCCGGACAGGGATGCGCAAAGGGCCGGATGCGGCCCGCGGGCCGTACAATGCCCAGGTCTGCTATAGTACATCGTGTCTGGTCAGTCCATATAGTTTCACCAAGGCTTTACCATATGGAGCCCTTAACTCTATCCATCTATACTGCAGCAAATTTCCAAATTCGTGACAACTTGGCTCAGTTGATCTCCTTTACCGGAGTCACTGAACGATCACCTTATATCAGGCTTTTTACCCGGCTGCAGTTTCCACATAGACAGATACGTAGGACCTTCATAGACGTCATAAATTTGTGTGGGCCAAATGTCACACCAGTTAGCCAACCTTGCCTTAAATTTTGCTGTGTCCAACTCCGGCTAACCTAATGTACATGCAGAAAAAAGCATCCTCTGCCAACAACGACAGAGGATGAAGAGGTTAAAAGAAATTTTTCGTCTCACATCGTCTATGCTTCAAAAACACTCCAAACCACCAAAATTCTATTAACAATCCCCTTACAGCTAAAAACAAGAAATCACAAGTTTTCAACAAACACACAGACAAATGATCACATATAAAACAACTCAATCCAACCAACACATGCCGCAGGCTAGGTTGTTTTTGGAGAACCTGCTAGGGCTATCTTTTATGAAAAAAAAAATCAGTTTTCGTCTTACCGATCCCGTTCCTCTTCAGACAGATAACTTTTACACAATAAGCAAAATAGCTTACCTTGTATTAGATGCGCGCGTGCAATCGTTGTCTGCCTGAGAGAGAAGCCGGGAGCGGATGTTGACTTGCAGAGTTCTGGACCATCCTGTTCGTGACGCCAATTTGTGTAGTGGAAAGTCCAGGTTGTCAATGAGAACCAAAGTAGATTTAACACAAGAGTTTTATTTTACTCATTATCAAATGGTACAATGGTTGGGTTGAGTTGTCGAGCACACAGAAAGTTTTCCCCCGGGCGCGCCTGACAGCATGGAATAATTGCTACCAAAACACTCTCTTCGTTTGACTTTATCCCTTTCTTATCTCTCTTGTTAGTGCGTCAATGTCTTTCTTGTTTTCCCTATCTGTTCCATAACAACTCGAATCCTTTAGACAGTCAACACATTCTGTAGACAGGTTGGCATGACTTAAAATTCACTTTTGTCCCACAGAATAGAAGAGAAATCAAAATGAGCATACATTCTTGACATACATGAAATATAGGTCAAAAGGTCAGAAATTCTACGACACTTGTCTTGTAAAATTGCGACTGTTATTGAGTAAAATTCCAACTTTTATCATAATATCGCACTAATGTTCAGTTTTTCTTGTCAAATTTTGACTTGCCTTGAGTAAAATTACGACTTTTATTATAATACTGCCAAAAAATTTGAGTTTTGTTATAAAATTGTCAGTGTTCAAAAACAAGAAAAAAAAAAAAAAAAAATTAGGGGTATTTTATTTGAACTAAGCAAAATTATCTGAAATAGAACAAGAAAATTCCAACTTTTATCATAATATCGCACTAATGTTCAGTTTTTCTTGTAAAATTTTGACTTGCCTTTAGTAAAATTACGACTTTTATTATAATGCTGCCACAATTCTGCATTTTTTTTGTGAAATTGTGACCTTTTTATTGTGAAATTCCAACTCATTTTTCACAACAAGCTTTTTTTATGTTTACATAGTACGTATATATTATTAATGTTGTAAATACACATCTTTAAATATCTAGAAAGCGTGTTCCTAAAGAGGGGGACATTTTTCAGAGGTCTCGAGAAGGTCAGAAATACAAGAATGTGTGTGTGTGTGTGTGTGTGTGTGTGTGTGTGTGTGTGTGTGTGTGTGTGTGTGTGTGTGTGTGTGTGTGTGTGTGTGTGTGTGTGTGTGTGTGTGTGCACACAGCAAAGGCCTTGATAGCTTTTCCAGACTGATGTCCCGGTGTGCTTGCAGTTGCTGGCTCCCACCCCGGCCAGTCATAGAGATAGGAAGAAAGGAGAAAGAGAAAAAGAGGAAGAGGAACACTCAGAACGATGAGTTGACGGTTTCATAATTAGACATGATGGCAGCAGGCGTGGAGGTTTTTGTCAAATAAGGCTGCCATGTCATAGCAGGGTCGAATCTTGTGCTGCCCTTCCCCAACTCCACCAGCGACCGCAGAACACAACAATGCTTTCTTTTTTTGTTTTCTTTATGTGACGGCATGAAGACTTAAGCGAAAGTCTGGCCAGGGAGCCATTTGTGATCTGCAGCATATTGTCCAAATCAAAATGTCAGAAAATAGTAATACCGTATTTTCTGGACTATAGAGCGCACCTCTAAACTTTAGAAGAAAATATATAATAAAAACATATATGTTTCCATATATTAGCCGCACTGGACTATAAGCCGCAGGTATATACGTTGTGAAAGGAGTTATTTACACAGTACGATTTTGTAAATCTTCATTTGCATACCTTTCAAACAGTGTCTGTAAAAGGGCAGTAAAACGGCTGATCAAACAAATAGAAGTCATCGTCATGGACCCACTAGCTGCGCAAGCTAGCTCTCCAATCAGCTAAACAGACTCAATAGCTGCATGGTGACGTTATGGTGAATTTACTGAAGGAATTTGTGGAACTGAAACAATACAAAAAGAATGCCATTGTAAATTAATAATACTAACACAGACACTCGTAAATAAGTTAGCATATTAGCTGATGCTAACGACGCTAGCTTCATTACATTGTTATAGCATGTACAAAAATGCATGAAAACACTCCTGCAGACATCACACATGGGACGGTTTAATAAGTCAGAATTGTTTTATTTAAATTTTAAACTCACAAATGTTGCCTGGCGAGATGAATGAATAATCCACACGAGTGGGAACGCTATGGTCAGCTAGAAGATGGAACGGCACTTGTGCTTTGGGTTGAAAGCTCAGTCTCAATGTTTACTTATATAGCCCTAAATCACGAGTGTCTCAAAGGGCTACACAAGCCACAACGACATCCTCTGCTCAGATCCCACATCAGAAGGGTAATGGAGCACCTGCAGTGAGTGAACTCGTCCAAAATGTGACATCATAGCACAAACACAAACACACCTTTTCAGTGTCTTTGCTTGCTTGTTTGTTTTTTAACTATTTGCAACATTGCCGTCAGCAAAGAAAAATACCTAAATTAGCCCCACCGTTTATAAGCATGCAGGATTCAAAGCTTAGGAAAAAAGCAGCGCCTTATAGTCTGGAATTTACGGTCATATGTCTTGTCACTGATAACACAAAGCTTTGTTTTGAGTTGATATACAGGAAGTAATAGTTCCAGGCATAACTGTGGTAAAAGATTTTCCAGTAAATTAGAAATTAATCAAATATTTTCATTGGTCGGTGCATAAAAAAAAAACTTTAACACATTTTTAACATAATTAGAACCCTTTAGAGCACAAATGTCAAACTCAAGGGCCAGGGGCCAATTCTGGCCCGCCACATCATTTTATGTGGCCCGCAAAAGCCTGGAAAAAATGGGTTTCAATAAAATACTTTTTTTTATATAATTTTTTTACTTAATGCATTCGTTCTTTTAACTTTGATGGGGAAAAAATGCATATTTTAAACTTTAATATTACATGATCATGCCAATTATATTATTATATACTGTATTGAAAATTATTTTTGTGAGAGAACAAATAGTAAAATATCTGCTTGTTACCTTTATTTATGATTTCAAAGCAATTTATACACTGAGTGTTGCTGGTTACTGGGGTTCAATTCCCACCTTCTACCTTCCTAGTCACGTCCGTTGTGTCCTTGGGCAAGACACTTCACCCTTTGCCTCTGATGGCTGCTGGTTAGCGCCTTGCATGGCAGCTCCCGCCATCAGTGTGTGAATGTGTGTGTGAATGGGTAAATGTGGAAATACTGTCAAAGCGCTTTGAGTACCTTGAAGGTAGAAAAGCGCTATACAAGTACAACCCATAATAAAAAAAATCTAATAATCAGATGCATCTGCTTTTCGATTAATCATGATTAATCACAGGTTATTACCCGCATGCATAATGTAAATTCATTTAAAAAAAGCGGCCCTCTGAAAGCAGCCATTACTGCGATGTGGCCATCAATGAAAATGAGTTTGACACCCCTGCTTTAGAGGGTTTAAAGCTTAGCTTAGCTATTAGCGTGGTTTACATGTTTCACCTCATCCTCCAGTTATAATGATACTTAAAGGCCTACTGAAACCCACTACTACCGACCACGCAGTCTGATAGTTTATATATCAATGATGAAATCTTAACATTATAACACATGCCAATACGGCCGGGTTAACTTATAAAGTGACATTTTAAATTTGCCGCTAAACTTCCGGTTCGAAACGCCTCTGAGGATGACGTATGCGCGTGACGTAGCCCGACGAACACGGGTATGCCTTCCACATTGAAGCCGGTACGAAAAAGCTCTGTTTTCATTTCATAATTCCACAGTATTCTGGACATCTGTGTTCGTGAATCTGTTTCAATCATGTTCATTGCATTATGGAGAAGGAAGCCAAGCAAGCAAAGAAGAAAGTTGTCGGTGCGAAATGGACGTATTTTTCGAACGTAGTCAGCCACAACAGTACACAGCCGGCGCTTCTTTGTTTACATTCCCGAAAGATGCAGTCAAGATGGAAGAACTCGGATAACAGAGACTCTAACCAGGAGGACTTTTGATTTGGATACACAGACGCCTGTAGAGAACTGGGACAACACAGACTCTTACCAGGATTACTTTGATTTGGATGACAAAGACGCAGACGTGCTACTGTGAGTATGCAGCTTTGGCTTTTTTTTGCGTATGTACGTAACTTTTTTAAAATATATAAGCTTTATGAACCTTGGGTTAGGTGAACGGTCTTTTGGGCTGAGTGATTGTGTGTGTTGATCATGTGTTTGAATTGTATTGGCGTGTTCTATGGAGCTAGGAGCTAGCAGAGGAGCTAGGAGCTAGCATAACACGTACCGTACCGTAAGTGCGCGTCACGTACGTAACTTTTTAAAAATATATAAGCTTTATGAACCTTGGGTTAGGTGAACGGTCTTTTGGGCTGAGTGATTGTGTGTGTTGATCGGGTGTTTGAATTGTATTGGCGTGTTCTATGGAGCTAGGAGCTAGCAGAGGAGCTAGGAGCTAGCATAACAAACACGCAGGTGTTATTATGCAGGATTAATTTGTGGCATATTAAATATAAGCCTGGTTGTGTTGTGGCTAATAGAGTATATATATGTCTTGTGTTTATTTACTGTTGTAGTCATTCCCAGCTGAATATCAGGTACCGTGAGTATGCAGCCTTGGCTGCTAAACATTCGATAACTTGACCGTATGTGCGCGTCACGTACGTAACTTTTTAAAAATATATAAGCTTTATGAACCTTGGGTTAGGTAAACGGTCTTTTGGGCTGAGTGATTGTGTGTGTTGATCAGGTGTTTGAATTGTATTGGCGTGTTCTATGGAGCTAGGAGCTAGCAGAGGAGCTAGGAGCTAGCATAACAAACACGCAGGTGTTTTTATGCAGGATTAATTTGTGGCATATTAAATATAAGCCTGGTTGTGTTGTGGCTAATAGAGTATATATATGTCTTGTGTTTATTTACTGTTGTAGTCATTCCCAGCTGAATATCAGGTCACCCCCGGCTCTCACAGCATCTTCCCTATCTGAATAGCTTCAACTCCCCACTAGTCCTTCACTTGCACTTTACTCATCCACAAATCTTTCATCCTCGCTCAAATTAATGGGGAAATTGTCGCTTTCTCGGTCCGAATCTCTCTCACTTCATGCGGCCATCATTGTAAACAATAGGGAACTTTGCGTATATGTTCAACTGACTACGTCACGCTACTTCCGGTAGGTGCAAGCCTTTTTTTTATCAGATACCAAAAGTTGCAATCTTTATCGTCGTTGTTCTATACTAAATCCTTTCAGCAAAAATATGGCAATATCGCGAAAT
The DNA here is from genome assembly GCF_033978785.1 of Entelurus aequoreus. Classification (NCBI taxonomy): domain Eukaryota; kingdom Metazoa; phylum Chordata; class Actinopteri; order Syngnathiformes; family Syngnathidae; genus Entelurus; species Entelurus aequoreus. The sequence goes on from NC_084736.1 coordinate 42,453,185, forward strand.
GATCAAGTATGACACATAGAATAGATCTGCTATCCCCGTTTAAATAAAAAAAATTCATTTCAGTAGGCCTTTAAAGGCCTACTGAAATGAATTTCCCCATTAATTTTCCCCATTAATTTGAGCGAGGATGAAAGATTTGTGGATGAGTAAAGTGCAAGTGAAGGACTAGTGGGGAGTTGAAGCTATTCAGATAGGGAAGATGCTGTGAGAGCCGGGGGTGACCTGATATTCAGCTGGGAATGACTACAACAGTAAATAAACACAAGACATATATATACTCTATTAGCCACAACACAACCAGGCTTATATTTAATATGCCACAAATTAATCCTGCATAAAAACACCTGCGTGTTTGTTATGCTAGCTCCTAGCTCCTCTGCTAGCTCCTAGCTCCATAGAACACGCCAATACAATTCAAACACCTGATCAACACACACAATCACTCAGCCCAAAAGACCGTTTACCTAACCCAAGGTTCATAAAGCTTATATATTTTTAAAAAGTTACGTACGTGACGCGCACATACGGTCAAGTTATCGAATGTTTAGCAGCCAAGGCTGCATACTCACGGTACCTGATATTCAGCTGGGAATGACTACAACAGTAAATAAACACAAGACATATATATACTCTATTAGCCACAACACAACCAGGCTTATATTTAATATGCCACAAATTAATCCTGCATAATAACACCTGCGTGTTTGTTATGCTAGCTCCTAGCTCCTCTGCTAGCTCCTAGCTCCATAGAACACGCCAATACAATTCAAACACCCGATCAACACACACAATCACTCAGCCCAAAAGACCGTTCACCTAACCCAAGGTTCATAAAGCTTATATATTTTTAAAAAGTTACGTACGTGACGCGCACTTACGGTACGGTACGTGTTATGCTAGCTCCTAGCTCCTCTGCTAGCTCCTAGCTCCATAGAACACGCCAATACAATTCAAACACATGATCAACACACACAATCACTCAGCCCAAAAGACCGTTCACCTAACCCAAGGTTCATAAAGCTTATATATTTTAAAAAAGTTACGTACATACGCAAAAAAAAGCCAAAGCTGCATACTCACAGTAGCACGTCTGCGTCTTTGTCATCCAAATCAAAGTAATCCTGGTAAGAGTCTGTGTTGTCCCAGTTCTCTACAGGCGTCTGTGTATCCAAATCAAAAGTCCTCCTGGTTAGAGTCTCTGTTATCCGAGTTCTTCCATCTTGACTGCATCTTTCGGGAATGTAAACAAAGAAGCGCCGGCTGTGTACTGTTGTGGCTGACTACGTTCGAAAAATACGTCCATTTCGCACCGACAACTTTCTTCTTTGCTTGCTTGGCTTCCTTCTCCATAATGCAATGAACATGATTGAAACAGATTCACGAACACAGATGTCCAGAATACTGTGGAATTATGAAATGAAAACAGAGCTTTTTCATATCGGCTTCAATGTGGAAGGCATACCCGTGTTCGTCGGGCTACGTCACGCGCATACGTCATCCTCAGAGGCGTTTCGAACCGGAAGTTTAGCGGCAAATTTAAAATGTCACTTTATAAGTTAACCCGGCCGTATTGGCATGTGTTATAATGTTAAGATTTCATCATTGATATATAAACTATCAGACTGCGTGGTCGGTAGTAGTGGGTTTCAGTAGGCCTTTAAAGGGGATTATGAATGATTTTTGCCTATCATTCATCAGGGACGGCATGGCGCAGTTGGGAGAAGCCCCTGAGGGTTTCTGGTTAAATCCTCACCTTCTACCAACCTCGTCACGTCCGTTGTGCCCTTGAGCAAGACACTTCACCCTTGCTCCTGATGGGTCGTGGTTAGGGCCTTGCATGGCAGCTCCCACCATCAGTGTGTGAATGTGTGTGTGAATGGGTGAATGTGGAAATAGTGTCATTGCGCTTTTAGTACCTTGAAGGTAGAAAAGCGCTATACAAGTATAACCCATTTACCATTCTTCATCTTTATGTAAGACATGGACACATGTTTGTCTTTTTTTATTTGTCATAAAGTATACGGAAAGTACGAGGTGGATAACAACGCAGCTAATGGGAGTCACTGAGTCTATAGCGCCCTCTAAAAAAAGCATCCAAAAACAAACCTTTTGATTTAAGAATTGATATTAGGGAATAAGCGGTAGAAAATGGATGGATGGATGGATGGATGGATATTAGAGCAGACCTGGGCAAATTAAGGCCCGGGGGCCCGTTAAGCTTTTACAATCTGGCCAGCCGGATATTCCCATATCATTTTTTTAGATCTTTAAGATGAAAAGTGTAGCTGCCATTATGATGTGCAGTGATGTTTTCTAATGACCGTAAGTCTTGAACTATACAAAGTATTTCAATGGTTGGAATCTGCGCTTTTGCATGCTATACTAGTTACTATGGTAATCTAATTAGTTACTATGGTAATCTAAATAGTTACTATGGTAATCTAATTAGTTATTGTGGTCATCTAATTAGTTACTATGGTAATCTAATTAGTTACTATGGTAATGCTCTACTTACTCTATACAAAACTCTCTTTGAACCACATCTAAACTACTGTAATGTCATCTGGTGTAACACCTTCCCTAGCTACCTTCACAAATCAGAATCCATGCAAAAGAAAATCATACGGGCCCTGTCATGGTCCAAGTTTAATGCCCCCACTCGACATCTATTCCATAATTATCATCTCTTAATACTGACAGAGTTCAATATTTATCACAATGCTTGTCTAACCTATCAAGTCATTCACAGGCTGGAGCTCAGGCTCTGTAGCTTGGTTCCTATCTATCGTCCCCAGCATGCCCACAACACTCGTAACTTTGACCTGATATCAGGTAAACATTGTCTACTGGCTTGTACTGCTCCAAGTGTTGTATGCAGGGGACCAAAGATCTGGAACCGGTTTGAGGAGAGCCTCAGGATGCTGTATTCATTCTTCAACTTCAAAAAGAAACTGAAATCATACCTGTTAACCACCTATCTCTAATGCCTCATGTGAATAGCTAGTGCTCCTTTTAGAGGATTAGCATTGTCACTTGTGCCTTCGGGGTAGACTACTGTTGGGTTGTGCGTGGTTGAATGTACGTATGTATGTGTATGCTTGCTTTTGTGCTCCTATTTTGTGTTTGTCATATCGCGTTTTTGTGCTTGCCACCATGTCTCAGCATTCCATGCACATACTGACCTCTGGACCCCCTGCCAAAAGCTTCTTCTAGCTTATCAGGGGGACCCTTTAACTTACCGCCATCCTTAAATGGATATTCACTACTGTTGTAATCGTAATATGGTATTGTGAATAAACTTGAAACTTGAAACTTGTAATCTATGTCACAGCAGCTCAGATGAGGCACCAAGCAGTGTGGGTGGGGAACGTTTCCACAGAGTGTTTCCAGAGTGTCAGTCTGAAATGCGGGTGTCACGGACAAACGCGGAAGGAGATTTTTACAACAAAATTCTAAAGCTTAGTGATATATCAGATATATCAGATTGTAGGTGGGTTTATTTTTATCTTTCGCATTCATATTTAGGTGTTTTTGTTGCATTTTTGTTGCGTGTTGCTTGATTGTAAAATATGTGGATGGAGAGAGGGGTGTGACGTTCATATGTTGTCAATATTCAGTGTTTTATCCTTCATAATTAATATTGTAAATCCAACATTCTTTATTTTCATGTACATTCTGTGTGTCTCATTCAGTACAAAAATTTAAAATTCCATTCTGTTTTTTAAGATGGCCTGTCAAAGTTTTTAGCATTCAGACATTATTGTGAGGTTTTCTGTTAGTATTCCTAAAAATAGATGTACCAGCCCCCAGACACATTTTTTTCTCTCAATTTGGCCCCCGGGTCAATCAATCAATCAATGTTTACTTATATAGCCCTAAATCACGAGTGTCTCAAAGGGCTGCACAAGCCACAACGGCTCAGATCCCACATCAGGGCAAGAAAAAACTCAACCCAATGGGATGACAATGAGAAACCTTGTCAAAAGTCAAAATAATTGCCCAGGCCTGTATTAGAGCAAAAAGATTTGGTCTCGGCTGTATCGATATTTCAGTATCGTTTTGCGCATCACTTTCCCGCTTGTGAAAAATAATGCCAATGTTCACAGAAGCAAACACAATCCTCAGCTCCTCCTTTGCTCCCCAGAACCGAACCAACGTATGGGCGTGATCGCGGCAGGAACCCTGGTCTCCTTTCTGCTGATCCTGCTGCTCTCGCTGCTGTGCTGCTGCTGCCTGTGTCGACACAAAGACCACCACAAGTGA
>NC_084736.1:42459947-42492447 GCF_033978785.1 Entelurus aequoreus
CAGAATGTCATACATAAACAGGTTTAAAATGTTTAACTGAACATATGTAATTTATTTGCTTAAAACCTGGTAAACGTTTTGTCTAAAAACCTGTCAAGAGTTTATTTCGAAGCAAGATTTTGTACGTGTAAGCATTGACCTGAGCACTGACTTTGAAAACAACCCACGGCGCCTTTGGGTAACTGTCCGTAGTTAATGTAAAGGAACTCAAAATACATTAATACAAAAAAGTATTTATATGCGGATGTTGTGGATAGGTGGAGGGAATACTTCGAAGACCTCCTCAATCCCACCAACACGTCTTCCTATGAGGAAGCAGTTCCTGGGGAATCTGTGGTGGGCTCTCCTATTTCTGGGGCTGAGGTTGCTGAGGTAGTTAAAAAGCTCCTCGGTGGCAAGGCCCCGGGGGTGGATGACATCCGCCCGGAGTTCCTTAAGGCTCTGGATGCTGTGGGGCTGTCTTGGTTGACAAGACTCTGCAGCATCGCGTGGACATCGGGAGCGGTACCTCTGGATTGGCAGACCGGGGTGGTGGTTCCTCTCTTTAAGAAGGGGAACCGGAGGGTGTGTTCTAACTATCGTGGGATCACACTCCTCAGCCTTCCCGGTAAGGTTTATTCAGGTGTACTGGAGAGGAGGCTACACCGGATAGTAGAACCTCGGATTCAGGAGGAACAGTGTGGTTTTCGTCCTGGTCGTGGAACTGTGGACCAGCTCTATACTCTCGGCAGGGTCCTTGAGGGTGCATGGGAGTTTGCCCAACCAGTCTACATGTGTTTTGTGGACTTGGAGAAGGCTTTCGACCGTGTCCCTCGGGAAGTCCTGTGGGGAGTGCTCAGAGAGTATGGGGTATCGGACTGTCTGATTGTGGCGGTCCGCTCCCTGTGTGATCAGTGCCAGAGTTTAGTTCGCATTGCCGGCAGTAAGTCGGACACGTTTCCAGTGAGGTTGGACTCCGCCAAGGCTGCCCTTTGTCACCGATTCTGTTCATAACTTTTATGGACAGAATTTCTAGGCGCAGTCAAGGCGTTGAGGGGATCTGGTTTGGTGGCTGCAGGATTAGGTCTCTGCCTTTTGCAGATGATGTGGTCCTGATGGCTTCATCTGGCCAGGATCTTCAGCTCTCACTGGATCGGTTCGCAACTGAGTGTGAAGCGACTGGGATGAGAATCAGCACCTCCAAGTCCGAGTCCATGGTTCTCGCCCGGAAAAGGGGGGGAGTGCCATCTCCGGGTTGCGGAGGAGACCCTGCCCCAAGTGGAGGAGTTCAAGTACCTTGGAGTCTTGTTCACGAGTGAGGGAAGAGTGGATCGTGAGATCGACAGGCGGATCGGTGCGGCGTCTTCAGTAATGCGGACGCTGTATCGATCCGTTGTGGTGAAGAAGGAGCTGAGCCGGAAGGCAAAGCTCTCAATTTACCGGTCGATCTATCTTCCCATCCTCACCTATGGTCATGAGCTTTGGGTTATGACCGAAAGGACAAGATCACGGGTACAAGCGGCCGAAATGAGTTTCCTCCGTCGGGTGGCGGGGCTCTCCCTTAGAGATAGGGTGAGAAGCTCTGCCATCCGGGGGGAGCTCAAAGTAAAGCCGCTGCTCCTCCACATCGAGAGGAGCCAGATGAGGTGGTTCGGGCATCTGGTCAGGATGCCACCCGAACGCCTCCCTAGGGAGGTGTTTAGGGCACGTCCGACCGGTAGGAGGCCACGGGGAAGACCCAGGACACGTTGGGAAGACTATGTCTCCCGGCTGGCCTGGGAACGCCTCGGGATCCCCCGGGAGGAGCTGGACGAAGTGGCTGGGGAGAGGGAAGTCTGGGTTACCCTGCTTAGGCTGCTGCCCCCGCGACCCGACCTTGGATAAGCGGAAGAAGATGGATGGATGGATGAATAAAAAAGTATTTACATACTGTACATAAAATAGAAGGTTTAGTGTAGATATATACTCACAATAAACTACAAATGTTTACACATATATAAATGACAACATTCTAATTGTGACATTACTATTGGCGTTGTCACCCTCTACTGGTCAAAATTAGCACTACACATATTAAAAGAGGTTTGACCGTTACTCTCAGAAAAAAAACAACACGACCACGAATACAAAAGACATCACAAAGTTAAGTTGTATGGTATTCCAGTACTAGTATAGTACCGCGATACTAATGAATCATATTCGGTACTATTCCGCCTCTAAAAAATACCGGTGCCCCCCCCTTTTTTTTATTTAACGGGCATGACGGCGCGTTGTGACATTGCTGGTTTTACGAGCAGAGGAGCATGTTCGGCAGTGCACACACACGGAGTACTTACAAGCAGACACAGTGTGTAGACAGAAAAGGGAGAACGGACGCATTTTGGCCTAAAAACTAAAGATAAAGGTGAAGTTATAACACTGAAACACACTCAGGAAGAGGTGCTTTAAAACATGGCTAGCTAGCTAGCAGCTAACATCTATCCGCTGTCGGCAGTGTTTTAGCTACTTCTAAATCACTAATCCTGGCCTCCATGGCGACAAATAAAGTATGTTTCTTACAAGTACCATTATCACTGGAGGACAAGGAATAGCTAAACATGCTTCACTACACACCCTAGGAGGATAAAATAGCTCACCGGCGTCACAATGTAAACAAATGCCATGGGTGGATCCACACCTGACATCCACTGTAATGATACCAAGTACAGAGGCGTATCTAGTCGATTCTATTATGATTAAATCGATACTTTTTATCATCACAAAATCTTTTTTCGTTTGAAAAAAAATTCATATTATGTTTATAAACTCAGGAAATATGTCCCTGGACACATGAGGACTTTGAACATGACCAATGTATGATCCTGTAACTACTTGGTATCGGATCGATACCCAAATTTGTGGTATCATCCAAAACTAATGTAAACTATCAGTCTAGAGAACAATAAGTGATTATTACATTTTAACAGAAATGTACATAGAACATGTTAAAAGAGAAAGTAAGCAGATATTAACAGTAAATGAACAAGTGGATTAATAATAAATGTTTACAATTTGTCCCTCATATTTTTGCATAACCGCATAAATAAAGGGTCAAATGTCTTCACTACGTTTGTATGGTATTGCTACCTTACTTAGTTTGCGTCCTACGTGATGATGATTGAGCATCGTGGAAGTGGCGGGCGCCAGACAATTGTGGGGTTTTCATTTAACAAGGAATGCAGCACATTTAGACTTGTTATTGTTCTTGGCGCGCTCACGCATCCATGTGTTCATGTTATTCCAGTCACGATGGTGCTTCCCCCCCCCCCCCCCCCCCCCTTCTTCTTCTCCTACTTTACCCTGGTCTTCAGCGAGCAAAGCTGCGGAGATGGCGTTAATAAAATCAGGCTGGCGGGGGTTGGGTGCTGAGAGACGCGGCATCAAAGGCTGCACTGTTTGGGTGAAGGCTGCAGGTCCATGCGGAGGCCTCGTGGTCCGTGACAGATCACTTTCTGACCTCACTCGGTCTGTCCCAAGATGGCGAAACACAGTTAACGCTTCTTCGTATCATTCACAATCCTTACGCAAGACAAGAACACAGATGCATTTTTTTTTCTGCATTCTAAATCGTAAATAAATGCTAGCAAAAGTCAGCCAACAATGGAAGCAATGGGAGTCATTAGATGCAACATCTAAAACATCTAAAAACCTCCATAATTTTATATACTAATGTAAGTATATGTGTAATGTAGTAACTTTCATAATAACATGTAATATATACATGATGTAAGTATACAGTCACGGTCAAAAGTTGACATACACTTGTAAAGAACATAATGTCATGGCTGTCTTGAGTTTCCAATAATTTCTACAAATCTTATTTTTTTGTGCTAGAGTGTTTGGAGCACATACTTGTTGGTCACAAAAAAACATTCATGAAGTTTGGTTATTTTATGAATTTATTATGGGTCTACTGAAAATGTCACCAAATCTGCTGGGTCAAAAGTATACATACAGCAATGTTAATATTTGGTTACATGTCCCTTGGCAAGTTTCACTGCAATAAGGCGCTTTTGGTAGCCATCCACAAGCTTCTAGCAAGCTTCTGCTTGAATTTTTGACAACTTCTTGACAAAATAGTGCAGTTCATCTAAATGTGTTGGTTTTCTGACATGGACTTGTTTCTTCAGCATTGTCCACACGTTTAAGTCAGGACTTTGGGAAGGCCATTCTAAAACCTTAATCATAGCCTGATTTAGCCATTCCTTTACCACTTTTGACGTGTGTTTGGGGTCATTGTCCTGTTGGAACACCCAACTGTGCCCAAGACCCAACCTCCGGGCTGATGATTTTAGTTTGTCCTGAAGAATTTGGAGGTAATCCTCCATTTTCATTGTCCCATTTACATTCTCTGTAAAGCACCAGTTCCATTGGCAGCAAAACAGGCCCAGAGCATAATACTCCCACCACCATGCTTGACGGTAGGCATGGTGTTCCTGGGATTTCCTCCTCCAAACATATTGCTGGGTATTGTGGCCAAAAAGCTCAATTTTTGTTTCATCTGACCACAGAACTTTCCTCCAGAAGGTCTTATCCTTGTCCATGTGATGTCAGATGAAACAAAAAATTCCATCTGACATGATGACATTTTTGTCAGATGAAAAAAATTTGGGGATGTATATCTGCTAAAGTAGCTAAAAGAGCTAGCAGGCTAAAATGTAACATGTAACTGTAACATGCGTGTAACACCAAAATACCCCAATCGTTAGCATTCTAATATTAGCATGCTAGTATTAGAGTTGTGACGCGGGTCGTTAAACTAGGTAATGTTGTAACTTTCATAATAACATGTAATACATACATGATGTAATTATATATGGCATGTAGTAACATTCATAATAACATGTAATACATACATGATGTAATTATATATGTCATGTAGTAACTTTCATAATAACATGTAATACATACATGATGTAATTATATATGTCATGTAGTAACATTCATAATAATCTGTAATATATACATGATGAAAGTATATATGTCATGTAGTAACATTCATAACAACATGTAATATATACATGTATAAGTATATATGTCATGTAGTAACATTCATAACAACATGTAATATATACATGTATAAGTATATATGTTATGTAGTAACATTCATAATAACATGTAATATGTACATGATATAAGTATATATGTTATGTAGTAACATTCATAATATGTAATATATACAAGTATATATGTTATGTAGTAACATTCATAATAACATATAATACATACATGATGTAAGTGTATATGTCATGTAGTAACATTCATAACATGTAATATATGCAAGTATATATGTTATGTAGTAACATTCATAATAACATATAATACATACATGATGTAAGTATATATGTCATGTAGTAACATTCATAACATGTAATTAGACTTACACTTAGACTTCCTTTTTATTGTATTATATCATAACATGTAATATCTACATATTTTGCCCAATTTAAGCATATGACTGCGTATTTATTTCCTTCAGCAACACTACTAATCATGGCAAATGTCACGAGAGACAACAACGACTATTTAGGTACAAATGATGATCAAGGAACCTTATATTTTTGAGCCTGAGTATAAGGAGGATGATCTCCACGTTTTAGAAGCAGAGTGATCAGCAGACACATCAAGTGCTGAACAAGAACTACGAACTATGAACATACAAACAATCACTTACTGTACAATGTCTGCTCTCACTGACTGAAGGGATGTTTATATCTTCCCGTTTAATCGTAATCCTCACACAGGATGTCTTTCTCGCCATCTCCAGGTGTAAGTTGGATATCAAAGTTGACCACCTTCTCGGTTTATGGCAACAACCTTCTACTATTTAAGTGAGAGGCGTGATTTATGATCTAGAATTGACTTTCACCGACTGAGAGGCGATGCAGCAACAGCAGCTCAGTATGTCAATAAAAAGTAGAACTAAAAGTTGTTCTCAGCGTTACCGCTTATAATAAAAATATCAGATTTTACAACTTTTCCACTGTATTTGTCTGGGCCCTCCTGTATCAATATCAAGGTTGTGCTCCATAAAGGTAAATAGCGTGAAAGGACATCTGCACCGCTGTTTTGGTAAAAAAAAAAACAGCCGGCCGCTCCGTGCAGACCGTGTCCTACATTCTCCGCCGCATCGAAACACCGTGACCTGGTTTCTTCTCCGCGTCCGAGCAGCATGTGTTTCGTTCGTTATCCGGCCGATTTATTTCAGCTCCGGTCTGACTCCACGGTGACCTTGTTCTACGCTCCGACAGGCATGTCTTTGTCATCACCGGGTCGGATAGCGAAAGGCTTGTTTTTGGAAGCACGTGTCTTCGCCATATAAGTCCGGGGGAAAAAGTTTTCTGCTCGTTTCCTCTCCAAACAATCTGTTTTCTACATATTTGCGTAACTTTCACGCGTCTTTATTATTGTCACTTTTTTTTTTTTTTAATTAATCAATCCAACAAAACAATACACAACAATACCATAATAATGCAATCCAATTCCAAAACCAAACCCGACCCAGCAACATTTAGAATAGCAATAAACAGAGCAATTGAGAGGACACACAAACATGACACAGACAAATCTAAAAGTAGTGAAACAAAAATGATTATTATCAACGACAGTATCAATATTAGTAACAATTTCAACATAGCAGTGATTAAAAATCCCTCATTGACAATATCATTAGACATTTATAAAAAATAAATAAATAATAAAATAAAAGAACAATAGTGTCACAGTGGCTTACACTTGCATCGCATCTCATAAGCTTGACAACACATTGTGTCCAATATTTTCCACAAAGATAAAATAACTCATATTTTTGGTTCATTTAATAGTTAAAACACATTTAAATAATGGATCCCATATTCCAATTTATGACTCATTATTATCTAAACTAAATGCAGTTTTTTCTAATGATATCATCTCCATAGCTTGTGTATTCTATCAACATCCATCAATTTTTTTAATATTACCCTTTTTGTTATTATGCATATTGAAAGAAATGCATTTTTACTCTTTGATGACACGTTACTAAATTGATGGAGATCCCCAAGACTACAAGTTGTCACTTTTTTCAAAAAAGGACTTGATGATCATACTTCCCGGTTTGTTTGTCGGAATTTTTGCTGCATAAGCACGGTCTGCCAACAGTTAGAAACTCTCCACTGAGGCTACACAGTCCCGCACACACATACACACACACGCACACATACACATACACACACACACACGCATTCCAGAGGGGGCCCGACAGGGCTGGAAACAGGAAGTGGTCAAATTTACCCCAGCCCCTGTCAGAACTGTGATTTATCTTCACCGGGGCCAGTGGCAACAGATGTGGAGACGTTAACTTCCTCGCGAAAAATGTGTCACCTCTCCGCCCTCCCCTTTCGTGGCAAACCCTAAACATGCATTTTGGCGTTCCACGAGGAGATAATTTACCCCACGCCCTTCGTTTTCACGTCTTTCCAGCATTCCTCGCATCCTTTTGCATCCAAATGTTTTTGCACGGATGAGTTCTTAATGTAGCACCGCCCGTTTTTTTGTGTGCAGCTGGACAATTCCCGGGACACTTGACCGGGTTTGCAGATTTTGTAGCAACATTCAAGTAACTTAATTGGCCAAATTTTTTCCACTGAGGGCCACAGACTGACAAATCGGAGGATGCGGGGGGCCATTTTGGTAGTTTCCACCTTTATAACCAGTACAATGTAGAGATCTTTTTTTTTTAAAGAACTGGAAAATGCAATTTCGTGAGAAACTTTGTGTGAATGCTAAAGAGCCAAAGCCTAACTGAAATGCTAACAGTTAGCATACCTGCAACATATTTCAAAAAAGCTGGCACAAGTGGCAAAAAAGACTGAGAAAGTTGAGGAATGCTCATCAAACACTTATTTGGAACATCCCACAGGTGAACAGGCTAATTGGGAACAGGTGGGTGCCATGATTGGGTATAAAAGCAGCTTCCATGAAATGCTCAGTCATTCACAAACAATGATGGGGCGAGGGTCACCACTTTGTCAACAAATGCGTGAGCAAATTGTCCAACAGTTTAAGAACAACATTTCTCAACGAACTATTGCAAAGAATTTAGGGATTTCACCATCTACGGTCCGTAATATCATCAAAAGGTTCAGAAAATCTGGAAAAATCACTGCACGTAAGCGATGATATTACGGACCTTCGAGCATCAAAAAGCGACATCATTGTGTAAAGGATATCACCACAGGGGCTCGGGAACACTTCAGAAAACCACTGTCAGTAACTACAGTTAGTCGCTACGTCTGTAAGTGCAAGTTAAAACTCTACTATGCAAAGCCAAAGCCATTCATCAACAACACCCAGAAACGCTTCGCTGGGCCCAAGTTCATCTATGATGGACTGATTCAAAGTGGAAAAGTGTTCTGTGGTCTGACGAGTCCACAATTCAATTTTTTTCCGGAAACTGTGAAGCAAAATATATATGTATGGGTGTATACCTGCTAAATGAGCGAAAAAAGTTTGCATGCTACGTGACATGTAACTGTAACATGCGTCTAACACTAAAATACCCCAATGGTTAGCATTCTAATATTAGCATGCTAGTATTAGAATTGTGCCGCGGGTCGTTAAAACATTTTTTGACGGGCCGCCCCTGGTGTAGATTTGTTGTCATATTATTTTCCACAAATGCACGAGAAAGAGTGTGACTCCAAGTGGTGTGTGTAAAAGTGCCACCCCCACCCAGCAGCTGTGGTGTGTCTCACAAAGGCCCTCCCAGCGGCGCCCAGTCTGCAGAACACACCACAAGTCTGGGCTGAGGGTGAAGGTTTGGGGAGGAGGAGCTTATTTTAAGCCGTCAGTTGTTCATCACGCTGCACATTGTCCATGTGTTGACTTGTTGACCACCACTAACGCCTGCTTGGCATTCCTCAGCGACACAACCAGCATGAAATGCCCCATGTTTGTTCCCATTAAATCAAATATGTGCAAAATGTTTTAATTTTATACTTCCTATACCGGGACTAGTATAGTATTGCGGTACTAATGAATCAAAAACGATACTCTGTTTGAAAAGTACCGGTTCCCTTTTTTCTTTTTTTTTGGTGTCACGTCGTGGTTTTACGAGCAGAGGAGCATGTTCGGCAGCGCACACACACAGAGTACTTACAAGCAGACAGTGTGTAGACAGAAAATGGAGAACGGACGCATTTTGGCCTAAAAACTAAAGATAAAGGTGAAGCTATAACACTGAAACGCCCTCAGGAGGTGCTTTAAGACATGGCTAGCTAGCTAGCAGCTAACATCCATCCGTGTTTTAGCTACTTCTAAATCACTAATCCTGGCCTTTACAAGTTACATTATCACTGGAGGACGAGGAATAGCTAAACATGCTTCACTACACACCCTAGGAGGATACAATAGCTCACCGGCGTCACCGCTAACAAAAGCTAGCACTCCTGAATGTAAACAAACGCCATTGGTGGATCTGCACCTGACATCCACTGTAATGATACCAAGTACAATAGCGTATTGAGTCGATACTACTATGATTGCATCAATATTTTTTATCGTCACATCTTTTTTTCCTTTTTTAAAATTCATATTATGTTTATAAAGTCAGGAAATACATCCCTGTACACATGAGGACTTTGAATATGACCAATGTATGATCCTGTAACTACTTGGTATCGGATCAATACCTAAATTTATGGTATCATCCAAAACCAATGTAAAGTATCAAACGAGAAGAATAAGTGATTATTACATTTTAACAGAAGTGTAGATAGAACATGTTAAAAGAGAAAATAAGCAGATATTAACAGTAAATGAACAAGTGGATTAATAATCCATTTTTACAGTTTGTCCCTCATAATGTTGACCACATAATAGAATGATAAATGACACAATATGTTACTGCATACGTCAGCAGACTAATTAGGAGCCTTTGTTTGTTTACTTACTACTAAAAGACAAGTTGTCTAGTATATTCACTATTTTATTTAAGGACTAAATTACAATAATAAACATATGTTTAATGTACCCTAAGATTTTTTTACTGCTCAGTGGCTTAGTGGTTAGAGTGTCCGCCCTGAGATCGGTAGGTCGTGAGTTCAAACCCTGGCCGAGTCATTCCAAAGACTATAAAAATGGGACCCGTCACCTCCCTGCTTGGCGCTCAGCATTAAGGGTTGGAATTGGGTGTTAAATCACCACAAATGATTCCCGGGCGCGGCCACCGCGCCTGCTCACTGCTACCCTCACCTCCCAGGGGGTGATCAAGGGTGATGGGTCAAATGCAGAGAATAATTTCGCCACACCTAGTGTGTGTGTGACAATCATTGGTACTTTAACTTTAAGAACTGTAAGATTTTTTGTTCAAATAAAGCCAATAATGCCATTTTTTGTGGTCCCCTTTATTTAGAAAAGTATCGAAATACATTTTGGTAAAATGTTGGTATCGGGACAACCCTAGTCATTAGTGCATAAATAATTGGCTATATATATATATATATATATATATATATATATATATATATATATATATATATATATATATATATATATATATATATATATATATATATATATATATACACAGTATGTATACATATTTTGGTACCGGTACCGGGACAACCCTATTGGATACTGTATATATTTTGTGTGTTTGTCGCAGAATGGACACAAAAAGCCAAAGAAAAAGCGGTGGTTCTACTGTACAGACGCGTGGTGATGTGAGGCATGTTTGCATTAATTCCAGCTGCTCGACAATGATAAGAAAAGGCAGAGACTTCCTCTTTACTTTCATCTAACTGGGAAATAAATAAGTTACTTGTGTTGCTGCTCATGAATAAAAATGACACATGTGCATCATATATTCACTTCTTCAAAGCACTAATGTATCCTTCGCTGTCTCATGCAGTCTGGAAGACGTGTCAGTGCAACAAAGAGCTGGCTTGGTGGTGTTGTGTTGGCGCTCCATAACGTTGTCACCCAAGTTGACTGATAGCCTGTGAGAAAGTTGTTAGCATGTGAAGTATTGGTGAGCGAAATGAGCTAAGAACATATCACGCTAACAATACTATGGTAACACACTAAAAATAGAACGCACACAGTTAGTATTGGTGAAGTAAATAAATAAATGATAAATGGGTTATACTTGTATAGCGCTTTTCTACCTTTTAAGTACCAAAATATATGACACTGCTGAATTAGCTAAAAAAGCTAGCATGTTAAAATGTTAACTGGAATTTGCGTCAAGTACCAAAATATACTACTCTGAGGTGTGTACCTGAAAAATGTGTTTAAAATGCTATAATGCATCAATTACCAAACTATGACTGAGGTGTACACCTACAAAATTAGTTAAGAAAAAAAGCTAACATATTTACGTTAAGAGGTATCATTCGTCAAATGACAAAACCCAAAACCAGTGAAGTTGTCACGTTGTGTAAATGGTAAATAAAAACAGAATACAATGATTCGCAAATCATTTTCAACTTATATTCAATTGAATAGACTGCAAAAACAAGATATTTAACGTTCAAACTGGTAAACTTTGTTATTTATTGCAAATGTTAGCTCATTTGAAATTTCATGCATGCAACATGTTTCAAAAAAGCTGGCACAAATGGCAAAAAAGACTGAGGAAGTTGAGGAATGCTCATCAAACACTTATTTGGAAGATCCCACAGGTGAACAGGCTAATTGGGAACAGGTGGGTGCCATGATTGGGTATAAAAGCAGCTTCCATGAAATGCTCAGTCATTCACAAACAAGGACGGGGTGAGGGTCACCACTTTGTCAACAAATGCATGAGCAAACAGTTTAAGAACAACATTTCTCTACAAGCTATTGCAAGGAATTTAGGGATTTCACCATCTACGGTCCGTAATATCATCGAACGGTTCAGAGAATCTGGAGAAATCACTGCACGTAACCGATGATATTACGGACCTTCGATCCCTCAGGCGGTACTGTATCAAAATGCGACATCAGTAAGTAAAGGATATCACAACATGGGCTCAGGAACACTTCAGAAAACCACTGTCAGTAACTACAGTTTGTCACTACATCTGTAAGTGCAAGTTAAAACTCTACTATGCAAAGCCGAAGCCATTTATCAACAACACCCAGAAACGCTTCGCTGGGCCCGAGTTCCTCTATGATGGACTGATGCAAAGTGGAAAAGTGTTCTGTGATCTGACGAGTCCACAATTAAAAATGTTTTCGGAAACTGTGGAGGTCGTGTCCTCCGGACCAAAGAGGAAAAGAACCATCCGGACTGTTTCAGGCGCAAAGTTGAAAAGCCAGCATCTGTGATGGTATGGGGGTGTATTAGTGCCTAAGACATGGGTAACTTACACATCTGTGAAGGCGCCATTAATGCTAAAAGGTACATAAAGGTTTTGGAGCAACATATGTTGCCATCCAAGTTACGTTACCATGGACGCCCCTGCTCATTTCAGCAATTCAATGCCAAGCCACGTGTTACAACAGTGTGGCTTCATAGTAAAAGAGTGCGGGTACTAGACTGGCCTGCCTGTAGTCCAGACCTGTCTCCCATTGACAATGTGTGGCGCCTAAAATACCACAAACTTAAACTGTACATCAAGCAAGAATGGGAAAGAATTCCACCTGAAAAGCTTCAAAAATGGGTTTCCTCAGTTCCCAAACGTTTACTGAGTGTTGTTAAAAGGAAAGGCCATGTAACACAGTGGTAAAAATGCCCCTGTGATTACTTGTTTGCAAATTGTTGCTGCCTTTAAATTTTAAGTTAATGATTATTTGCAAAAAAAAAAGATCTTTGCAGTCTATTCAATTGAATATAAGATGAAAAGGATTTGCAAATCATTGTATTCTGTTTTTATTTACCATTTACACAACGTGACAACTTCACAGGTTTTGGGTTTTGTATTTGTCGCTGAAGCAAAACCCATAGAATAACAAAAAATATGAGCGAAATGAGCTAAAACACTAGCATGCTGCTAACAGTACTATGCTAACATACTAAAACAGCATGCATACAGTTAACATTGGTGAAATACCAACATTTTCGACACTGATGTGGGGGTTATAGCTCGATTGGTAGAGCGGCCGTGCCAGCAACTTGAGGGTTCCAGGTTCGATCCCCGCTTCCGCCATCCTAGTCACTGCCGTTGTGTCCTTAGGCAAGACACTTTACCCACCTGCTCCCAGTGCCACCCATACTGCTTTAAATGTAAAGATGATGACTTTTGTAAAAGTGGGACTCGTTGTGAAGTCCCAAGCAATACAAGAGAGTGTTGTTCTTGTAACACGCTACCATGCCCTCTGGCTGACCTCTGGGCTTCTGCCTTTGTTGTGGGTCCCCAGTAGCCCACCACGACCCCGAACACAACTTCAACTGCAGCTTCATCGAGCCCCCGTCTGTGGCCGAGCAGCCCTCGCCGTCCTCCTGGTCCTCCCAGGAGTCCTTCTCCTCCTTTGAGAGCAACGACGACGGCCCCGTTTACTGCGTGCCCCACGAAGGTGAGTCATTCGCTCAGTAAATAAACACTGGGTCTTGGTGTGAGGAAAAGCTAAAGATCCAAACATCTAACTGAAATGCTAACAGTTAGCAGGCTGGCCAGATAGCATCAACTAACAGAAAATATAAGCGAAATGAGCTAAAAACGCTAGCATGCTAACAGTACTATGCTAACATGCTAAGAATAGCATGCTTACAGTTGGCAGTAGTGAAATACCAAAATATATAACACCAAGGTGTAGAGTTGCTTAATTAGCTAAAAAAGCTAGCATGCTAAAATGATAACTGTAGCATGCGTCAAGTACCAAAATATATTACTCTGCGGTGTGTACCTGAAAAATGTGTTTAAAATGCCAGCATGCTAACGTTAGCATGCATGAAATACCAACAAATGACTGAGGTGTATACGTACAACATTTTTTTTTTTTTAAATAAAAAAAAGTTGACATGCTAACAGGTATCATTTGTCAAATTAAAGAAAATACCGCTAAGGTAAACGACAAAAAGTTAAAAAAAAAAAATAAGCGAAATGCGAACAATACTTTGATAACTTGCTAACAATAGCATACTTACAATGTGTTTAAAATGCCAACATGCTAATGTTAGCATGCATCAAATACCAAAATATGACTGAGGTGTATATATGTACAAAATTAACTAAAAAAACAACAAAAAAACCCCAACATGCTAATGTTGACATGCTAACAGGTATCATTCGTCAAATAAAAAAAATGCCGCTGAAGTAAACAAAATATATTACTCTGCAGTGTGTAACTGAAAAATGTGTTTAAAATGCCAGCATGCTAACATTAGCATGCATCAAATACCAAAATATGACTGAGGTGTATACGTACAAAATTAACTAAAAAAAAAATTAAAAAAAAGCTAACATGCTAATGTTGACATGCTAACAGGTATCATTCGTCAAATAAAAAAAATGCAGATGAGGTAAACAACAAAAAGTTCCAAAAAATATAAGCAAAATGCTCACAGTACTTTGATAGCTTGCTTACAATAGCATGCTTACAGTTAAAAGTGGTGAAGAACCAAAGTATATGACCCTGAGGGGTTTACCTGCTAAATTAGCTAAAAAAGCTAGCATGCTAAAATGTTAACTGTTACATGTGTCAAGTACCAAAATATATTACTCTGCGGTGTGTACGTGAAAAATGTGTTTAAAATGCCAACATGCTAATGTTAGCATGCATCAAATACCAAAATAAGACTAAGGTACAAAATTAATCCAAAAAAAAAAAAAAAGCTAACATGCTAATGTTGACATGCTAACAGGTATCATTCGTCAAATAAAAAAAATGCAGCTGATGTAAACACCAAATAATTACAAAAAAATTATAAGATAAATGAATAAAAATGCTAGCATGCTAACAGTGCTTTGCTAACTTGCTAACAATAGCATGTTTACAGTTAAAAGTGGTGAAGAACCAAAATATATGACACTGAGGTGTAGAGTTTCTTAATTGGCTAAAAAAGCTAATTTGCTAAATGTTAACTGTAACATGTGTCAAGTACCAAAATATATTACTCTGCGGTGTGTACCTGAAAAATGTGTTTAAAATGCCAGCATGCTAACGTTAGCATGCATCAAATACCAAAATATAACTGAGGTGTTTACGTACAAAATTAACTAAAAAAAAATTTTAAAAAAAAGCTAACATGCTAATGTTGACATGTTAACAGGTTTCGTTCGTCAAATAAAAAAAATTTCACTGAGTTAAACAACAAATAATTACAAAAAAATATAAGCTAAATGAATAAAAACGCTACCATGCTAATAGTGCTTTGCTAACTTGCTAACAATAGCATGCTTACGGTTAAAATTGGTGGAGAACCAATGAGGTGTAGAATTACATAATTAGCTAAAAAAGCTAGCATGCTTAAATGTTTACTGTAATTTACGTCAAGGACCAATATATATTACTCTGCGGTGTGTAACTGGAAAATGTGTTTAAAATACCAGCATGCTAACATTAGTATACGTACAAAATTAACTTAAAAAAAAAAAAAGCTAACATGCCAATGTTGGCATGCTAACAGGTATCATTCGTCAAATTTAAAAAAATACAGCCGAAACGCTAACAGTACTTTGCTAACTTGCTAACAGTTAAAGTTGGTGAATACGTACAAAATGAGCTAAAACACACGTGTTGCTGACACGGGCGTTTGTGAGAAGATCTCGGAGGCGGTGACTCAGGCACTTCTGCGAATGTTTTTACGGGGATACTTTGCCTCTCATCGTGTGCCATCTGGGTCTCGGTCTGAGAGCGAGAGGAGTCTAAACAGGAAAGAGTACGGTCAAGTCAGCATGTGGCTCAAATCCAGACTCTCTGATGTTTGGCACACACAAAAAAACATTTTCCATCAGTTTCTATTCAGGAAGCGCTGGATTGGTTGGATTCAGTAGGCTCGGGTTTTCTTTTTCTTTCCATCATGAAGGCAAAATCAGGGCAAAATAGGGTTTTAGTTTTGTAATCCACTAGAGACTTTTACGAATAAAGGGACGATCACACAATCAATGGGGGGTGGGTCACATGACCAAGGTTGTATAATTTGCACGATCAGGAATGTGCAATGGCGCCATTATGCCAATTCATGCAAATTTAACCAAATTGCGCTTATTATCCAGACTATAGAGCACACCAGGATATAAGCCATACCCACAAAATTTTAGAAAGAGAAAAAAAATGCAATTTATTAGCCACACCACAGATATACAGGTACACGTTGTATTTACACAGAAAGGTTTTATAAAGGTTTATTTACAGACCTTAATTGTTTCCAAACAGTGTCTGTAACACGGCAGTAAAACGGCTGATCAAACAAAACAGAAGTCATCGTCATAGACCCACCAGCTGCGGAAGCTAGCTCTAAACAGACTCAATAACTCGTTTACAGGTACATTAAATATGATGTAAAAATGTTTATTTCCATACCTTAATTGTTGCCAAACGGTGTCTGTAACACGGCAGTAAAACAGCTGATCAAACAAAACAGAAGTCATCGTCATGGACCCACGAGCTGCGGAAGCTAGCTCTCCAATCAGCTAAACAGACTCAATAACTCCACGTTGACGTGAATTTGCTGAGGAATTTGTGAAACTGAAACAATACAAACAGAATGCCATTGTAAGTTAATAAAACTTACAATGGCAGTACTACTCAGTGGCCTAGTGGTTAGAGTGTCCGCTCTGAGATCGGTAGGTTGTGAGTTCAAACCCCGGCCGAGTCATACCAAAGACTATAAAAGCGGGACCCATTACCTCCCTGCTTGGCACTCAGCATCAAGGGTTGGAATTGGGTGTTAAATCACCAAAAATGATTCCCGGGCGCGGCACCGCTGCTGCCCACTGCTCCCCTCACCTCCCAAGGGGTGATCAAGGGTGATGGGTCAAATGCAGAGAATAATTTCATTACACCTAGTGTGTGTGTGACAATCATTGGTACTTTAACTTTAACTTTAATACTAACACAGACACTTGTAAACGTGTTGGCATTTTAGCTTGATTACATTACGAAAGCACGTACAAATGTGCTTGAAAACACTCCTACAGACATCACACATTGGACGGTTTAATAAGTATGAATTGTTTTAGTTGTATTGTAAAACTTAGAAACGTTGCTTGGAGTGATGAATGAAGAATCTTTATGAGTGGGTACGCAATGGAAGACTAGACGGCAGACCGACACTTGTACTTCCGGTTGAAAGCTCAGCCTATACAGAAGGGCATTGCAGCATCTGCAGTGAGCGAACTCGTCCAAAAGATGGCGCCATTGCACAAACAATAACACATCTATTTAGTGTATTTGCTTGTTTGAAAACAAAAATAGCATTATTGCTATCTATGAATTAGCCACACCGTTTTATAAGCCGCATGGTTTAAAGCGTAGGAAAAACGGATTATAGTCCAGAGTTAGGAGTGAATGAAGTTATTGCATGTATGGAGACACTCATTTCCGTCATTTCATGTTACAAAAAGAATGCCATTGTAAGTTAATGATACCAACACAGACACTCGTAAACGTGTCAGCATATTAGCTTGATTACAGTACGATTGCTTCGTACAAATATGCATGGAAACACTCCTACAGACATCACACATGGAATCGTTTAGTAAGTAAGAATTGTTTTAGTCATATTGTAAAACTTGGAGTGATAAATGAAGAACACTACGGATAATCAGTAGACAGAACGGCACTTCCACTTCCGGTACAAAGCTTTAAACATCAAGAAAAACTTGTCGGCTTTCACCCTGCTGCACCTGCAGTGAGCGAACTCATCCATAGATGGCGCCATGGCACAAACAATAACACACCATTTAAGTGTCTTTACATGTGTTTAATGAAAACTATTTTCTTTATGGCCGTCAGCGAAGAAAAATCCATCAATTAGCCGCGCCGTTTTATAAGCCGCAGAGTAAGAAAAAACGAGCAGCTTATAGTCCGTAGTTTACGGTAATCATTGTATCGCAAAATCTTTACTTGTGGCGGCCATAAATTGACATGTGGCGGGCTACCACAACTATAGGAATGTGTGGGAAACACTGGGACAATATTGGAGCAATCTGGTGGTGACATCACCGCCTTTTACGAGTTTATTCTCCTTGCCTTTGATCTGCTTGTCAACAAAGTCCAATATTCCAAGCAGTAATAGCGAACCAGGATAACAAACTCAGGATGATCTCTGAGATAACATTATTTCTGAGAAGCAGGTCACAATTGTCTCTTTTTGTTTTGTTTTGTTTGATAATGCAACTTCCTTGTGATGTGCCACAGAATCAGTGAGTGAAAACAAGGACGTGCACAGCCCCAGTCCAGAAACAGAAAAACCAGAAGCTCCTACCGATGAGGAAGCCGGAGAGTACACCTCCCTGAAAGACACCGGTGCCACCAAAACAGACGCCAGCGATCCACCTGTGCTGAAGTCTTCAGATAGTGAAAGCTCTACCAGCGGATCAGAGTCTGCGACGGCAACCCTCTATGCTCGCATTGCTCGCCTCTCCAAGCAGTCCAGGGAGGAGGAGAGTAGCGCTAAGGACGGGGAGACAGCTACCACAGAGTACAAACGCAATGGAAAACCACCGCCATCTCCCGGAAAGCCTAAACCTCGACCACCGGACCCGTCAACCAAACCAAAGGTATCTTGGATCCACGGAAGCACGACGGGACCTCTCCAGCCGGACCATCAAGGACAGGGTGGCTTGAAAGTGCTCCCCGTTCCAAAGAAGAAGAAAAGAAGCTCCAGTGACGTATCAGCCAAGAGTGAGGAGCAGCACAAAGTGAAAGGAAAGAGTTGCGATCAGCAAAGGAAGCAGGAGGGTGACGCCGACGGATCGCCCAGCAAGCACAATCAGCGAGGCAAGAAGTCTGGGGACGAGCATAGCAGTCCAAGTCATATGGAGCACATTAACGGTGTGGTTCAGAACGCTCTCAGGAAAATCAGCAACTTCCACAGCTCTTCGTCTGTGAAGAAGAGCGCCGACACTGCTAAGGAGACCCCCAAAGAGCCCCCTAAGAGCCCCAAGCTCATCCATCCACATATGAACTCTGAAGCCGCCACACTCCTGGCCGCTCAGCTCAAGGAGAAAACCCAAAGCATCAACAGGAACGAGGGGACGGGCCTGACCAAGACCAACGGACTCTCGACACCCAAGGGAACGCGGGAGAAGCCCACACCCCCACAGAAAGCCAAGAGGACCACGTCCTCTGGCTTTAACCAGCAGGGATCTACCAAACCCCTACTGCCCACCTCCAGCAGCCTCCAGAAAATGGTGGCGCCTGTCACCACAGATCAAGGGATCCCTGAAACCAGGAGCCCGGGAGAGCAGGACTTGAACGGCTCTAAGGCAGGGGACCCGATGGTGGATGCCACACCGAAGAAGACTCCCATTAAAAAGCCACCAAGGAAGAAAGGCAAGGAGGCTACTTTGGATACGCCAGAAACCAAAACACCAAAGACAGCCATCATGCCACCACAGATAGTCAAGTAAGTGCTCTTCCCGCACTATTTGGCTGAGTCCGCACAGAAAAAGAGAAACATAGAATCATTGGACTGTGTATTAGGTATGCTATGATCAAGAACTCTACGTCTCATCCTCCGTCTCAAACCACAAAGCGTGACTTATGCTGCATTCGAGAGAAGTGGGTGGTTCAGTCAGTCACACAGTTAGGTAGCCTAGACTCTGGTTCTTAGCCTTGTTTACCTTGAATTTAAATGGCATTCAATCGATCGCAACTGGACCGTTCGTTGTTTCTTAGAAAGGTTTAACTTGTCAACAGGGTTAACTTTTATAAGAAAGAAAAACGCTTAGGGTCGATTTTTCCAAGACAAACCGAACAGTCCTGAGAATGCAAAGACCTGGATGATTGAGAACATCCACAGACACATTTAAGACTGAGTACCACTGTGGGCATTACGGACCACAGCTTTTTGTGGTGGCCTTCTAGTTAAGAAACAGACCTTTGGACCACAGACCAATGTGTCCAAACTTCAATCGGTAAAGTGTGCCTGAAAAGTATTTCAGTGCCCTACTCTTCGACCGTAATATTTGTCCTTAGAAACTGTCAGACCAGTATGAGGCATCCAGAGTTACCTACTCTATCCCAGAGGTGATTAGCCTTTGGTTAAATAACACTGGCCTAGACTAATTTGCGTGAAAGAGGAACATCAACCTCTTTTAGTAACGTCTAAAGTCCCAGTTTTACGGAATGCAGCATTCGTCGGACACATCAGCTCGTTCATGAATACTCTTCAGTGGTACTAATTCCTCTGCTAGCTACATTTACAGTAAAGGATCCTGAGGTACTATGATAGCATAAACAGCAACAAAATTAGCATTTTAACATGACAACAACAAGCAGAATCAGTCTTGTTTTCTATCCAGATAATCCTGACCTATAAACGCAGAGAGCACACGGTTTCTGGTTATGTATTCGGTCTCAATTGATTTTAGTCATGAAAACCAAGTTGGACCAGAAAATAATTTGTTGTGTCACTCTCAGGGTCTCAAATCAACGAATAATTGCCACGATACTAAACTTTATATCAATATGAACTGTTTATTTTCGCTCATTTAATTCAAACGTAACCTCAGTTCCGTGTTTTGTTTTGAAGACGCGTGTTGATTAACGGAAACAAAAAACATTGATTGCTTTGGTAATGCCGAAGTAACAAGCTGCTACTAAACGGTGGCGTGTAGAAGTGTGCCTCGACTGTGGATCAGTTAAGCCGAATAAAAATTTGTGTGTTAAAGTTGGAGTTACAGGTACTTAAACTGGAATGTTTTTTCTAGAGGAAACGATTCATTGTTCAGGATGGATAGATTTATTGAAAGTGTTTTCTTTTTTTTGAAAGGTACAAGTTTGTATGTTACTTTTTGCAGCTTTTTAAAACGTAAAAAAAATAAATAAAACCGTGTATACATTGTGTACTTTTTACTCAATCTTTGTAAGCTGTGCTTATACGACCCTCTGTGATTGTGTCTGTCAATGAACTGGCTTTCATGTTTCATTTATGTTACAGTGAGTATTGGGGCCACACTGAAAAGGAAACTAAAAAAAATCTGGATATTTTGATGATTTCTTTGAAGGGAAAAAAAGTCGTAAAATAGTTTTTTAAAAGGAGACCAATGAGGATTTTCCTCTTTTGTGACTTATTGTATTTTTCGGACCATAGGGATTAAAAGGTGCACTGCCGATGAGCGGGTCTATTCAGGTCTTTTTTCATACAAAAGGTGCACAGGATTATAAGGCGCATTAAAGGGGTCATATTATTATGATTTTTTTCTAGAAGTAAAATACTTCCTTGTGGTCTACATAACATGTAATGGTGGTTCTTTGGTCAAAATGTTGCATAGATGATGTTTTACAGATCATCTTCAAGTCGCTTTTTGACAGTCGCTTCAGGATGCGCCGTTTGATGGGCGGTCTTATTTACGTGGCTCACTTTCAACAGCGTCTTCTCCCCGTCATCTTTGTTGTAGCGTGCAAGGACGGGAGTGGAAGAAGTGTCAAAAGATGGAGCTAACTGTTTTAATGACATTCAGACTTTACTTCAATCAATAACGGAGCAGCATCTCCTCATCCGTGGCTCACTAGTGCAGCACTTTGTCTGTATCATTACTATTATCATTATTATCGACTACTGTTAGTCTCATTCTTTTTATTTTCCTATTTTAATTATGTTAGATATGTGTTGTTGGCATCTGGTCAGGATGCCACCCGAACGCCTCCCTAGGGAGGTGTTTCGGGCACGTCCGACCGGTAGGAGGCCACGGGGAAGACCCAGGACACGTTGGGAAGAATATCTCTCCCGGCTGGCCTGGGAACGCCTCGGGATCCCCCGGGAGGAGCTGGACAAAGTGGCTGGGGAGAGGGAAGTCTGGGCTTCCCTGCTTAGGCTGCTGCCCCCGCGACCCGACCTCGGATAGGCGGATGAGGATAGATGGATGGATGTGTTGTTGTTGTTGTTGGGCACAAGTGCTATAAATTAGCTTTGGCTACAAACACTATGATACATACATTGGATGACTGTTTCAGATATCTATGTTTCTGTATCTGTCCCTATTTCAAAATAAACCGTTTAAAAAACAACAACAACAACGCCGAAAATGTGTCCCGTGAAAAACCGTCCGACCGGAACTCTCTAATAACTAAAGTTCCTTGGGTGAATAATGTAAACTCACTACACTGGTAGTTTTTTAGCACTTCCATAGCGAGTTTACTGACAGATATAAGTACGAACTTTACACTACTTTATATTAGAAATGGCAACAGCGGAGGATGAATGTCCCACAGCAAGAAGATAGAGAAAAAGAAGAAGCTTATCAACTACGATGTCGGCACGGACTACAGTGGCGGACCTGCGCAAATTTTTAGGACTTATGCAGATCTCAAATACACATCCGCAGGTACCAGGAGGTAAGAAAAGTTGGTTTTGCATAATATTGCGAAACAAAACGCCAGATAATATGTCTGCTATTGAGTGCCATTTTGCGGTCCTTATACACACACCATAGTAATACTTGTATCTCTGACTACGGTAGCCGTAATGGGCCGACAATTCATTAAACGGTGCGGCTTCAAAGTCGTACTAAAACATTTTGATAGATTTTTGAGCGCTGTGTGTAATGTTCTTTATTTTCAATGGAACATTTAAAGTTTTGGTGTTGTTTACTGGCGTCATATTGCAGTCTACACGTATCTCTTATGTGTGACTGCCATCTACTGGTCACACTTATCATTACACCATGTACCAAATAAATTTGCTTCGAGGTCGGTAAGCACAACCAGAATTATTCCGTACATTAGGCGCACTGTTGATTTTTGAGAAAATGAAAGGATTTTAAGTGCGCCTTATAGTCCGAAAAATACGGTAATTTCTTTCTTGCAATATTTCGACTTCATTTTCATCTTTAGATGTGTTTTTTTTGGTCAGTGTGGACTCAATACTCTCGTCATCGTATTTTGCGTATTTTACATTTGTTTTCATTCCATCCTGTAAAGATGCCGTTGTGATTGTTGTCAGTTTGTGGCCATTGCATGACGGGTCCTCATAAGGCCTCACCAGGAAGAAAGTGTGTAACCTCCCCCCTGCTTGTCACAGGAGTGATGGTACACCACTAAGACACTATTGCATACATAAAACCCTAACTTTGGGTCACAATGATGTGGCAATTTGACCCCGCCTGTTCTTTATCTGGACCTCAAAGTGCTGCAACACAGCTGTAACGTGTATTTTTGTCCCCTTTTTTTGTTGTTTTTAGCATATTTGTATATGGTCATGACATTGGTTTTTCCTCATTTACTTCCCTGGAATAAAGAAAAAAAACAAACACTATACAGAGCATGGATGTTTAATAACTC
Organism: Entelurus aequoreus; assembly: GCF_033978785.1. Taxonomy (NCBI): domain Eukaryota; kingdom Metazoa; phylum Chordata; class Actinopteri; order Syngnathiformes; family Syngnathidae; genus Entelurus; species Entelurus aequoreus. Next base: position 42,483,321 of record NC_084736.1, read on the forward strand.
GGCACATTTTCTCGGGCCTTGGGTTTTACGTTCCCAAGTATTCCTTGGTTCTAATTCATTGTGGTCTGACCCCGTATTTCTCTTCGGGGGCAGATATTATTCCAACAGCAGAACATCTGTGCAGTGGAAAAAGTACATATTGACTCATAATCCAATAAACGTCCAATTGTTTCATCCTTGATATGTGACCCCTTCCTGTGGGTCCGGGGCCACGGGGTCCTGGAGTCGACGGCGGGTCTTGCAAACCGGGGGGGGACTGTTAGTTCGATCATTCCGGACGAGGAACAAGAGCTCGTTTCACAAAGGAAACAGTGGATAGTCTGTAATGGGACTAAATCACGCGCTGCATATATACTGGGACGGCACTAAAGCAGGATGCACACAAGAATGGATGGGGGGGCGGGGGTCATGTGATTGCTAACTGTAGCCTGAAGGCAACACAGCTTTGTTTTGGTCTCACTATTTTTATGTTAAATGTTTGCACTTGTGACCACCTGGTCGTTTTATTAACAAGTACACTAAACGTCACAGCAGCAACACAACGGTATTAAAGTAATAATAAAAAGAAAATTGCCCAGCCAGCGTTAATTCCTTCTTACGATACTGATATCGGACCCTTGAGGATTGATATCAGCGGGAATCACAGCGCATAACTTGCATTATTTTTGTAGTGTGGAATGTTGGAGAAGGTTTTGGACAACAATGGTAGGTATGAAAAACACTGAGTTTGTTGGCGACACCTCGTGGTCACAATAATTCATTAATTTGAGCTCATGGTGCAGTGAATTGAATGACGCGCACACGTTTGTTACTGGAGACTTTGTATGTGTTCAGCAGAGGTGTCAAAGTCGTTTTCACTGAGGGCCACATCGCAGTTATGTTTGGCCCCAGAGGGCCACTTCTAACAGTGAATACTATTATTGCACAATTTTTTTATAATGCATTTTATTAGTAGATTTTTTTTAAACTAAAATGTATTAAAAAATATATGGTAAGTTGCAATAATTTCACCTCAAAATGTAGTGTATATTACTGTATACAGTAACAGTACTGCTGTTTTTATGGTGAAAAAAAAAGGCAGCTCAGTTGCCAGAATTTTACTGTAAATTTACATTTGTTTTTTTACAGTAAGTAAAAAAACCTGCAATTTTACAGTAAAATTTTGGCACATGAGCTGCCAGTTTGTTTGTTGTTGGTTTGTTTTTACTGCAATTTAACAACTGTAGATTTTTCGGTGTATTACTGTAAATGCCAAAACGGCACCACGGTTTATTACAGTAAAAAAATACTTTTTTTTTTCATTTGGAGAGAAATGCTGTAAAAACCACAGTAAATTTCACAATTTTACCATGAAATCTATTGCTACTTTTACATTGCACAATTTGATGGATTACTTGCTTTGAAATCATTATTATTAATATTTATTGCTAAATAAAAAAGGTTCGTATGTATGATGAAATATTTTTGCATAATTACACAATATTTAAGTTAACCTAATTTACAATTACATGGAGTACTTTTTTTTTTCTCCCAAAATAGAAAGAAAATACATTTAGTAAGAAAAGTTAGAGTACTTTATTGATACATATTATATCCTGGTTTTCGAGGGCCAAATAAAATGAAGTGGCGGGCCACATCTGGCCCCCGGGCCTTGAGTTTGACATCTGTGGTGTACAGTAAGTAAATTAGTAACATTTATTGGATACTTGTTTATATTGACAAATGTGCAATATTGTTCAAGTATTATTACGTATGTATAGCTTGTGTGCTATTGTGTGCTTAGCTGTTGTGTAGCTGCTAGCTCCTAGTAGCTTGTACTGTAGCCCAGGGGTTTCTAAACATTTTACCTGGAGGGCCGCATGATATAAAAGTCAAAGTATGCAGGGGTCATTTTGATATATACTGTATAAATATTTTTTGTTAAATGCGTAAAACAGGTATTATATATATTTAAAGACAAAACTTGGTGTCAGATTTGTTTTATTGGTGACTAAGTTTATTATTAATAATTATAAGATGGAACGTTTCAGCTTTTTCTAATTCCAGTCTTACATTTTTACTGTCTTAATAATATTACGATTGTACAACAGCATAAACTACTGTGTCAAAAATGCTGCCTGTAGAAAAATATTAACGTTCATTCACACATTAAACAGTTTATTATATTTGCCCCCAAAATATGTGCTGTTCAGCCACTTTGAGAAATGTTTGGGTAGAATTTTATTAAACAAAGCCACTTTTCTTTTAAGTATTATAGAAATTTACCAGAGCTATTACTTATTTTATGGAGAAATTTAGTTAATCATAGAACTGACACCCAGTGTTATTAAAAAAGTGTCGATCTAGTATCGAAAAATATAATCTGGTATTCAAACAAATTTAACACATAAATAAATAGATAATAATTAAAATCATTTAAAAAAACAATCTCGTATTCAAACAAATATAAAGATAATAAAATTAATTAATAAAAAATAATACAAATACATTTTAAAAATCTAGTATTCAAACACATGTAAAAAAAATTAAAATCATACATCCAATACATTTAAAACTATAAAAATAATGAAAAAAAATTTTTGAAAATCAATTATTAAAACAAATATAAAACAATAAACTAAGAAAGAAAAAAATAAATGAATTAATATTTTTTTAAATACATTTAAAAAACAAATCTGTTATTGAAACAAATATAACATTTAAATAAATAAATAAAGAACTAATACAATATATTAATTAAAACAATAATAAAAATGCACACAAAAATAAAATCTAGTATTTAAAAAAAAAAAAGATAAATAAATAGAAAATATTTAAAATCAGTTAAAAAACAATCTAGTATTCAGACAAATATAAAAATCGATTCTCAATTCAAAATCGAATTGTTACCCCAAAGAATCGAATTGTGTGATGCCCAAAGATTAAAACCTCAAGTGTGGGATCGTAATTTGAGGTTTGAGGTCAAGGTTCCACTCTCCTCTTGTCACGTCATATTTAGTACTTTTCCATAGTCCCGCTATGTTGGACCTCTTGCTACTTATCTGAGACCCTGTTCTTAGCAACAGCACTCACTACGGTGGACTTTCCTGCACTGTGGAGCCGAGAGGAGCTGGCCAGACAGAAAAAGGTCACTCCCAACAAGTATATTTGATATATAATTTCATAGTTGGTGAGAATACATTAATAAATATAAGTTCATATCGTACACATAATGTGATTAAAAATGTATTTCCTTGGGTTAATTCACGCAAGTTTATGTTTTGTTACGAACCCATGTAAAATTGAGAGGGGAATATATTTTTTGTTCCGGTTTGGTCACGTTGTTGGGGGGGACAACTAATATGTGACGGAAATAAGGAAGCAGCATGGGTCGACGAGTGTTTCATGCGGAAGACTTTAATGGAGTCTCGGATTGAAAATAAACTTTATTCCCTCGGGGTTTATGAGGTATGATTACTTCTGATATGTTTGTGAAGTCAATGCGTTTTCTAATCATAAGTTCTGTTTGCTTATTTTATTAGTTCTGACGGCATTACATTTGGTAACGTGAAGAAGACGTGGCTAAAATAAATGTCTGTGAGCAAAACGAGCGACTTGAGCCTTGATTTAGACCTCGGCGGTAGTAACACTTGCATCGAAGGCAATGGAATGTTTAAAACAAGCAAAATACCTCAAACAAAGTGTCGACTTGCAGTAAACAACCACGTGTCAAGAAGAACGAACACACAATGCTTTATTTATACATCGTTTATGGTGTTGCCTTCACTGCCACACTCTTCTCTATGCAGGGAATGCAACAATTATATACACTATATAATACAGGATTATATATGTTTGCTTCTGTGACAACCTTGGAGACACTTTTTTTTTTTACAGCAGGCTGCTTCCCTAGGGTGTTTGTGAGTGACAGGAAGAAAAGCTCTTGAAAAGGTTGGAGAAAAGTGGTTTGGTCGTTTTTTTCCATCACTATATAATACAGGATGATATATGTTTGCTTCTGTGACAACCTTTGAGACACTTTTTTTCCCAGCAGGCTGCTTCCCTGGGGTGTTTGTGAGTGACAGGAAGAAAAGCTCTTGAAAAGGTTGGAGAAAAGTGGTTTGGTCGTTTTTTTCCCATCACTATATAATACAGAATAATAATAATAACAATAATAATGGATTAGATTTTATATCGCGCTTTTCTATTATTACATACTCAAAGCGCTCACAGAGAAGTGGGAACCCATCATTCATTCACACCTGGTGGTGGTAAGCTACATTTGTACCCACAGCTGCCCTGGGGTAGACTGACGGAAGCGAGGCTGCCAGTTTGCACCTACGACCCCTCCGACCACCACCTATCATTCACTCATCATTCATTCACCAGTGTGAGCGGCACCGGGAGCAAGGGTGAAGTGTCCTGCCCAAGGACACAACAGCAGCGATTTGAGACACTTTTTTCCTCAGCAGGCTGCTTCCCTGGGGTGTTTGTGAGTGAGAGGAAGAAAAGCTCTTGAAAATGTTGGAGAAAAGTGTTTTGGTCGTTTTTTTCCCATAACTATACAATACAGGATGATATATATTTGCTCCTGTGACAACCTTGGAAACACTTTTTTACAGCAGGCTGCTTCCCTGGGGTGTTTGTGAGTGACAGGAAGAAAAGCTCTTGAAAAGGTTGGAGAAAAGTGCTTTGGTCGTTTTTTTCCCATAACTATATAATACAGGATGATATATGTTTGCTCCTGTGACAACCTTTGAGACACTTTTTTCCCAGCAGGCTGCTTCCCTGGGGTGTTTGTGAGTGACAGGAAGACAAGCTTGGAGAAAGGGTTTGGTCGTTTTGTTTTTTTCCTATCTATGGAAATATATGTTTTGTATCACGGCTCCAAGCTAGTTGTGGCCCGAAACAAGATTTTGATTGTGGCCTGATTATTAGTCTTTAATATTACTAATTTGTTTTTCTTAGACTCTTGAGGCCCCCCCCCCCCCCCCAAACCTCACGTCATGGCCTTGCATACACTCACTCTGTATGTTCATATACACTAGTACAACTCATTATTGACCTAATTCAGTGGAAACTACCTTTTTAAAATACATTATTTAGGCTTTTGACTTTTTAAAGGTGTGATTAACACATCTAGATCATTTTTTCTTAACCACACAGCGCCCCCTAGAGGGCGGCCGAAAAGTATATGTTGTAATACAGTAACGACTATCTCAGACAAACAGAAGAAGTCTAGAGCGTAAGAAAGTAATGTCTGAAGCACAAAAATTGTGACTAAAGTGGCAAAGCTGTATTTTAATTTGCACTTAGACTTTTGGACATATTATTTATTTAGTTAACATTTATTAATTTTAGCACTGCGTATTTATATGTACATTAATTTTTCCCTTCTTTTGCAGAGTAAATAATTAGTATTTATTTTTGTAATCAGCCTGACCTAACTAAGCCTTGATAATAATCTCCAAATTTAATGTAAAATAGCCTTAGTATAAAGCATACAACCTGTCATTATTCCCTTAAATATGATTATTGATATGTTAAATTTCCCTTCCCTTGATATGATCCGTGTTAGATTATCATTAATGGATAATAATAATAATAATAATAATCATAATAAAACATTAATATTATAGTGGTTATTTTTATTATTATTAGTGCATCTACTGGGAGTTGAGCGTCCCCCGGCACTAAAAACTAGTGGCGCCTCTGTTTCAAACTTTACTCAAGGGTCATTGAACACACCACAGTTATGTGCTATGAGTTGCAAAAGTCAAACTTAAACATAATGTTGCTGCCATAAAAAAGATGTGGTATATTTCTACCCCTTTTCTTCACCTCATCCTTAAAATCCTTCCGCATGAACAAAAAACTGAAAAGATGTGTAATGGGGGGCTCAAAAAAGGACCACCGTGCTGCCCTGGCCTGCATTTATTTTTTTTATTTTTTTTAAACTACAAGAACTTTAAAACTGAGTAGACTACATGCCACGCCAGCAGAGGGCGATTTCACTTTGTAAAGAAATAAAATGGACTTTGAAATAGCCTTAATTAATGTAGATGTGTGACATATCATAAGCAATACAAAGTAGCATAAGCAACAACATCTCTCCATTACCACAAACAACCGCTAGGGCTTTGTTTCCAAATGCATCGTCTTTTAGACCTGTTTTCAAATATTTGTGGTCTCAGGCTACCAAAATGCAGTTGACATGTAATCTAGTATTCAAACACATTTTAAAAATAAATAAATAAAAATAATGATGTAATGAATTAATTTATTAATAAAAAAATGAATACAATTTAGAACGATAAATACAAAAATAATCTATTATTCAAACAAATATGAAAAATAAACTAAGACGGAAATAAATTAAAAAATACAATAAATGAATATATTTTTTTAAATACGTTCAAAAACCAATCTGTCATTAAAACAAATGTACAATTTAAATAAATAAATAAATAAATAAATAAATAAATAAAGAACTAATAAAATATATTAATTAAAACAGTAAAGAATACACACAAAATGTAATATAGTATCCAAACAAAAATAACACATAAATAAATAGAAAATAATTAAAATCAGTTAAAAAACAATCAAGTATTCAAACAAATATAAAAAATAAATAAATAAAATTAATTAGTAAAAAGAATTATACAAATACATTTAAAAAATCTAGTATTCAAACAAATATAAAAAAAATTACAATCATACATCCAATAAATTTAAAACGACAAAAATAACAAAAAACTATTTAAAATAATACATTATTCAAACAAATATAAAACAAACTAAGAAATACATAATACAATGAATTTTTTTTTACATAAATTCAAAAAACAATCTGTTATTAAAACAAATATACAATTTAAAGAAAGAAATAAAGAACTAATAAAATCTATTAAATAAAACAATAAAAAATACACACAAAAATATAATCTAGTATTCAAACAAAAATAACACATAAATGAAAAAAAAATACAAATTAGTTAAAAAACAATCTAGTATTCAAACAAATGTAAAAATAGATTAATAAAAAAAATAAAAAAAATAATACAAATACATTTTAAAAATCTAGTATTCAAACAAATATAACAAAATTAAAAATCATACATCCAATACATTTTAAACTATAAAAATAATGAAAAACTATTCAAAATAATCAATTATTCAAACAAATATAAAACAATAAACTAAGAAAAAAATAATACAATGACTTAATTTTTTTTTAATAAAATAGAAATCAATATGTTATTAAAACAAATGTAAACATTTAAATAAATAAATAACTAATAAACTGTATTAATTAAAACAATAAAAAATACACAAAAACAATCTAGTTTCAAAGAAATATAAAAATAATTTAAAAAAATAATAATACAAATATATTTAAAAAATCTAGTATTCAAACAAATATAAACAAAATTGAAAATCATACATTCAATAAATTTAAAACGATAAAAATAATGAAAAACTATTTAAAATAATCAATTATTCAAACAAATGTAAAACAAACTAACAAATAAATAACACAATGAATAAAAAAACATACTGTTATTACAACAAATCTAAAACTTAAAGAAAGAAATAAAGAACTAATAAAATCTATTTATTAAAACAATAAAAAATACACAAATATAATCTATTATTCAAACAAAAATAAAACATACATAGAACATTATTAAAATCAGTTAAAAAACAATCTAGCATTCAAACAAATATAATAATAATAATTTAAAAAATACAAATACATTTAAAAAATCAAGTACTCAAACAAATGTAAAAAAAAAGTTAAAATCGTACATCCAATAAATTTAAAACGATAAAAATAATGAAAAACTGTTTAAAAAAATTAATTATTCAACAAATGTAAAACAAACTAAGAAAGAAATGATACAATTAATTAATAAGTTTTTCTACTAAATAAATAAAAAACAAGCTGTTATTGAAGCAAATCTAAAATTTAAATAAATAAATAAAGAACTAATAAAATATATTAATTAAAACATATATATATATATATATATATATATATATATATATATATAATCTAGTATTCAAACAAAAATAACACATAAATAAAAAATTAAAAAAATGAAAATCAGTTAAAAAAACAATGTGGTATTCAGACAATGATAAAAATAATCAATACAAATTTAAATTAATTTAATAAAAACATTTATAAAATGATCTAGTATTCAAACAGAATCCAAACCAGATTCGACTTACTGAAGTTTCAGAGCAAAACGCAACAAGCTTCAGTGAATTGTAGCACCCAGTGAAACATGACATGCAATGAAATGACAACACTCACTTTCATCCAATCAGGATAAATCATGTCATGATGAAGTCTATGCAAAATACATTTTCTTCTGACTCTTATTTTTGTCTGCTTCTCAATCTACTTATTTCCCAATCAATCTGTCTTTATAACGCTTGGCTCTCTGGCATTGTTTTGCAGTGTTGGGTTAATTACTGAAAACCAGTAACTAGTTACAATTACTAGTTACTTTATTTCAAAAGAAACTCAGTTACTAACTCAGTTACTTACACCAAAAAGTAATGCGTTACTGTGAAAAGTAACTATTTAGTTACTTCTTTTTCCCCCCCTTTTTTAAGGCTCCCATTAATGCCCTTTTAGCCTTCATTTCAGTACTGTTATTGCACTGGAGAATAATACAATCTGTTGATCAACTTGACATGCATTTGCATCACTGAACTCAGAAAGCAATGTGGTCTACATACAACACACAAAGACAAAGATATGTTTCAAAGGGCCAATTTATTTCAGGCCAGAAAAAATTGACAAAAATATTTTAAATAGCTGCAACATAATGGCACTTTAACTTTAACTCTAAGTAGATAGGATCTTTGATCCAAGACACAACTTACATTTAACTAAAATGTTATTTTCTTTGTGCTCGACAAAAGAAAAGTATTGAGAATGTCTCCATGTTAAAAAACTCGACTTCTGGCTTCGCCATGATGTCTTGTTAGTTGTTATGAGAGTAGCGTATGTGTGTGTGTGTGGCCCTTTAAGATATGACAGCATGAGAGGTGAGTGACATCAGTGAGTGAGTGGGCGAGAGAGGTGAGGGAGCGGCGACAGTGAGTGTGTGCAGGTGCTCTAGCTTGGTGG
>NC_084736.1:42497447-42522447 GCF_033978785.1 Entelurus aequoreus
TGCATCTCTCTCTTCATACTAGTATCAGTACGACATGATACTACCCTTTGTATCGATATCTGTATCTGTCCTCCCTCCCCTAATGTGTTGTCATTTCCTGCTGAGACGAAGATCTTATCCATGTCAACAAGATATTTACTGTAATTGCTGCCCTCCTCACACATTAAATGTCTTTTTTCAGCCCCCTGCATATGTGAACTGGAATTTAACGGAAAAGGGAGCTGCTGCTTGTCTAAATAAGCGGGAGCACAGCCAGACGGGAAAGTTAGCATGAAAACGTGTGTGTGTGTGTGTGTGTGTGTGTGTGTGTGTGTGTGTGTGTGTGTGTGTGTGTGTGTGTGTGTGTGTGTGTGTGTGTGTGTGTGTGTGTGTGTGTGTGTGTGTGTGTGTGTGTGTGTGTGTGTGTGTGTGTGTGTGTGTGTGTGTGTGTGTGTGTACATTGACAGTCACATGCCCTTACGAGAACACACTGTCATTACCAAAGAGGCGGAGCGGCCGAGCGAAAACACTCTCGATGCACAAATGAAAAGAAACCGCACTGCAAAGAGCGACCTCCCAAAACAAGTTAACGATGAATATAGTCAGACATTTTGGGATGGAGTCATGTCTGTGAAACACTCATTTTGTTAGATATAATAAGTCAGGATTAGTTCACACACACTATAACATTGTTTGTACTATTAGTGGCCGTGTGATCTACTAAGACTGTACAACAAGTACAGAACTGGTGCAGACTACCATGTTTACCGTATTTTGCAGACTATATAGCTACTGCCATGTCCCCAGGGTGATGTCGCAGCTGTGTGTGGCTCACCTCTGCAACTGCATGGCCGTCGTGTCCTTCATGCTCTTCTTCACAGTCTGGTATATAAGCCGCACCCAATACATTTTACGGGGGAAACATTTTTTCCCCATACATTAGCCGCACCGGACTATAAACCGCAGAGTTATTTATACGGAAATAATTCATAAATGTTTATTTACATACCTTAATTGTCTCCAGTAAGACGGCAGTAAAACGGCTGATCAAAAAAAACAGAAGTCATCGTCATGGACCCGCTAGCTGCGCAAGCTTGCTCTCCAATCAACTAAACAGACTCAATAACTCCACGGTGACGTTTTGGGGAATCTACTGAGGAATTTGTGAAAGCGAAACAATACAAAAAGAATGCCGTTGTAAGGCGATAATACTAACACAGACACATATTAGCTCATGTGGACAACGCTGGCATTATTACATTACAATAGCACGTACAAATATGTATGAAAACACCCCTACAGACATCACACATGGGACGGTTTAGTAAGTATGTATTGTTTTAGTTATATTGTAAAACTTACAAATGTTGCTTGGAGTGATAAATGAAGAATCCATACGAGTGGATACGCTATGGACGACTAGAAGACAGAACGACACTTGTGCTTACGGTTGAAAGCTCAGCCTATACAGAAGGGCATTGCAGCACCTGCAGTGAGAGAACTCGTCCAAAAGATGGCGCCATTGCACAAACAATAACACACCTATTTAGTGTATTTGCTTGTTTAAAAAAAAAAAAAAAAACTGCATTATTGCTGTTTATCAATTAGGCACACCGTTTTATAAGCCGCATGGTTTAAAGCGTAGGAAAAACTTATTATAATCAAGAGTTAACAGTGAATGAAGATGTTTCAATTAGGGGCTATCATTTGAGTACAAATTTTAACAAATTAATCAACTGATTTAGTTTTAATCAGGCCCTTGACTCATCCAGCAGTTATGAAATAATACAATTAAATTGCTGAGTAGACAATACGTTTAATATTATTTATTTCTGACGGTCCTCATATATTATTATATTCTCTCAGCCATTTGTGTGTACCCGTGCCAGTTTGCATGTGCCTTCCAAATGTGCTAAGTACTGACGCAAAACGTAGTTTCGGTCTTGATAAATCACATTGCCGTGCAAAATGACTGCATTTGCGTCTCCTTCCTGTATTGTGGGTGTTCTGACAGTTAGCATTTATTCTGAACACACACAAAGACAAAGTCAACGGGTGGTGCTCGCTGTTTTGCTCATCTAAGAGACGCAAGTGTCAAGTTTGCACGCGTCCAAACCGTTATTAGATCAGACCCTTTGTTTTCCGCTACACTGTGGATCCATTTCACTTGCTATCCCCCTCCTAACGACAGTAAATTTGTGCAGAAGAAGTGGAAAGAAGCTAAAAGAAGCCAAGCCAATGACAACAAAGTCTGTGTAATAACAGCGTGTCTGGAAATAAACAGTGTCTTGTTATTTTAGTGTGCAGTAATATTTTCACAAGTACTTCACAGTAACAAAACAGGAGACGTGTCCTGGCTGGTCCAAAAACTCTTATCAGTCCCTCCCGGGATTTCGCCTGCTTTCTTCTAGGGACTGTTACTGCCTAAAAGTCTGAATTTGCTGCAGCTTTTTCAGAAAATGTGTTTATTACATTGAATTTTATCAGCAACGTCCTTTTATGAGTTTATTATCAATGTTTTAAGTGTTCCTTGTAACTATGACCACACAAAGCACAGGATTTCAAAACAAATTCTAAAACAAATACAGCACTGACGTTGGTTGGGGACCCCAGGATGCAGAGCAAGAAAGGCAGGTAAAAAGCGCTTTTTAGGGGGGGGGGAAACCAGTGTGCTGGCAGGCAACAGAACAGAAAGTGAAGGTGCAGCAAAACAAGGAATCCCACAGGAAGTAGAACCAAACGAGGAGGACCAGGACAGGAAATTATAAAAATAAAATAAAAACGGGAAAATTGCAAACAAAGTCAAAACTGTCATGACATTATCACACTTCAACATCTCCAACATGCTAAAAGTTGCCTCTTTGCGAGCTCAGCGTTGCCAATGAAAATCTGTTGTTTGTTGTCCCGCGCTGGAAAAAGAAATGTGAAATATATATATAAATACATGTAAACGCCAGCGTGTTGCTAAATGTTTACATGCAACGTTATATTGTCACACGTTGCTGTGCCTGCTATGTCCACACAGGAAAAAAACATTAGTTAACGTGCGCGTGTTGAGCGCCGCTCAGACACAAATTTAATCAGGGAAAATGACAGCGATTGGACAAAATGTGCTTGGAAGTTGTGAGCATTGGACGAAGTCCCAGGCATCATTTGTTATGACCTGTCTCCGCAGGTCATGTCTTGTTTTGTGTTGGTTATAGTTTTCCCTTAGTTTACGTAGACAGTGTTTCTATTCCTTCCTTGTTAACTCTCCCGTTGCTAGGAGCGCTGAGCTTTACAAACCAGTTTTTGTTCATGACTAGTGTCCCCACGTGCTCTTATCACTAATCACGCTCCTACTCAGGTCTATATATATATATATATATATATATATATATATATATATATATATATATATACATATAAATATTGTAATGGCCGTAGGGGTCCATCGATGTGTATATATAATAAATATTGCCAGTCACAATTAACTTGTGCTCAGCTGGGAAAATAAGTATATATATACTTATTAGGTCATCCATTTACCTAATATAATGAACTGTTACAGGCGTATTCAATAATCATGCTAATATTAAAAATGTAACTTAATAGAATGTGGGGATATAAAAGGCATCCGGTGCTATCAGACCAGGCGGAAGCGGAAATTTACGTCACACACCACCTGGAGCACCTGTCAGCCACAGCGTTTTTGCTACGGAGCCACTTCATGGGAGGAATCCTCATTTTTGACCGTTTTTGGGGACTTAACATTGGCCTGTGGAGAACTGGGACAACAGAGACTCTTACCAGGAGGACTTTGAGTAGGCTGCGCGGTACCGTTAGTACGCTGCGGCTTCCAAACATTTGATCGCTTGGCCGTGCGTGCGTGCCGCTATGTGCATGTCACGTACGTAACTTTGGGGACTTTGGGGAAATATATGTTATGTATTAACTTTGGGGAGGTGAACTGTACTTTGGGCTGTGGGATTGAGTGTGTTGTGCAGGTATTTGATTTGTATTGGCGGGTTATATGAACGGGAGGGGGAGATGTTTGTTATGTTATTTGTGGCATATTAAATATAAGCCTGATCGTGTTGTGGCTAATAGTTATATATGTCTTGTGTTTATTTATTGTTTTAGTTGTTCCCAGCTAGGGTTGTCCCGATCCGATATTTGGATCGGATCGGCCGCCGATATTTGCCAAAAAATGCGTATCAGCAAGGCATGGGAAAATGCCGATCCATCCAACCATCCATTCATCCATCTTCTTCCGTTTATCCAAGGTCGGGTCGCGGGGGCAGCAGCCTAAGCAGGGAAGCCCAGACTTCCCTTTCCCCAGTCACTTTGTCCAGCTCCTCCCGGGGGATCCAGAGAAGTTTCCAGGCCAGCCGGGAGAGATAGTCTTCCCAACGTGTCCTGGGTCCTCCCCGTGGCCTCCTACCGGTCGGACTTGCCCGAAACACCTCCCTAGGGAGGCGTTCGGGTGGCATCCTGACCAGATGCCCGAACCACCTCATCTGGCTCCTCTCGATGTGGAGGAGCAGCGGCTTTACTTTGAGCCCCTCCCGGATGACAGAGCTTCTCACCCTATCTCTAAGGGAGAGCCCCGCCACCCGGCGGAGGAAACTCATTTCGGCCGCTTGTACCCGTGATCTTGTCCTTTCGGTCATGACCCAAAGCTCATGACCATAGGTGAGGATGGGAACGTGCATCAACCGGTAATTTGAAAGCTTTGCCTTCCGGCTCAGCTCCTTCTTCACCACAACTGTTCGATACAGCGTCCGCAGGACTGAAGACGCCGCACCAATCCGCCTGTCGATCTCACTATCCACTCTTTCCTCACTCGTGAACAAGACTCTGAGGTACTTGAACTCCTCCACTTGGGGCAAGATCTCCTCCCCAACCCGGAGATGGCACTCCACCCTTTTCCGGGCAAGAACCATGGACTTGGACTTGGAGGTGCTGATTCCCATCCCAGTCGCTTCACACTCGGCTGCGAACCGATTCAGTGAGAGCTGAAGATCATGGCCAGATGAAGCCATCAGGACCACATCATCTGCAAATAGCAGAGACCTAATCCTGCAGTCACCAAAGCAGACACCATCAACGCCCTGACTGCACCTAGCAATTCTGTCCATAAAGGTTATGAACAGAATCGGTGACAAAGGGCAGCCTTGGCGGAGTCCAACCCTCACTGGAAACGTGTCCGACTTACTGCCGGCAATGCGGACCAAGCTCTGACACTGATCATACAGGGAGCGGACCGCCACAATAAGACAGTCTGTTACCTCATACTCTCTGAGCACTCCCCACAGGACATCCTGGGGTACACGGTCGAATGCCTTCTCCAAGTCCACAAAACACATGTAGACTGGTTGGGCAAACTCCCATGCACCCTCAAGGACCCTGCCGAGAGTATAGAGCTGGTCCACAGTTCCACGACCAGGACGAAAACCACACTGTTCCTCCTGAATCCGAGGTTCGACTATCCGGCGTAGCCTCCTCTCCAGTACACCTGAATAGACCTTACCGGGAAGGCTGAGGAGTGTGATCCCACGATAGTTGGAACACACCCTCCGGTTCCCCTTCTTAAAGAGAGGAAGCACCACCCCGGTCTGCCAATCCAGAGGTACCGCCCCCGATGTCCACGCGATGTTGCAGAGTCTTGTCAACCAAGACAGCCCCACAACATCTAGAGCCTTAAGGAACTCCGGGCGGATCTCCGAGCTTTTTAACTACCTCTGCAACCTCAGCCCCTGAAATAGGAGAGCCCACTACAGATTCCCCAGGCCCTGCTTCCTCATAGGAAGACGTGCTGGTGGGATTGAGGAGGTCTCCGAAGTATTCCCTCCACCGATCCACAACATCCGCAGTCGAGGTCAGCAGAACACCATCCCCACCATACACGGTGTTGACATTGCACTGCTTCCCCTTCCTGAGGCAGCGGATGGTGTTCCAAAATCGCTTCGAAGCCGTCCGGAAGTCGTTTTCCGTGGCTTCCCCGAACTCCTCCCATGTCCGAGTTGTTGCCTCCGCGACCGCTGAAGCCACACACCGCCCATGGGATGGGTCAATATATTGTCGGTACCTGTCTGCTGCCTCCGGAGTCCTATGAGCCCGATAGGACTCTTTCTTCAGCTTGACGGCATCCCTTACCGCTGGTGTCCACCAGCGGGTTCTAGGATTACCGCCACGACAGGCAACAACCACCTTGCGGCCACAGCTCCAATCGGCCGCCTCGACAATAAAGGTACCGAACATCGTCCATTCGGACTCAATGTCCAGCGCCTCCCTCGTGACATGTTCAAAGTTCTTCCGGAGGTGAGAATTGAAACTCTCTCTGACAGGAGACTCTGCCAGGCGTTCCCAGCAAACCCTCACAATGCGTTTGGGCCTGCCAGGTCTGTCTGGCATCCTCCCCCACCATCGCAGCCAATTTACCACCAGGTGGTGATCGGTAGAAAGCTCTGCCCCTCTCTTCACCCAAGTGTCCAAAACATGAGACCGCAAATCCGATGACACAACTACAAAGTCGATCATGGAACTGCGGCCTAAGGTGTCCTGGTGCCAAGTGCACATATGGACACCCTTATGTTTGAACATGGTGTTTGTTATTGACAATCTGTGACGAGCACAAAAGTCCAATAACAAAACACCACTCGGGTTCAGATCCAGGCGGCCATTCTTCCCAATCACGCCTCTCCAGGTTTCACTGTCACTGCCAACATGAGCGCTGAAGTCCCCCAGCAGAACGAGGGAATCACCCGGGGGAGCACTCGCCAGTACTCCCTCGAGTGAATCCAAAAAGGGTGGGTACTCTGAGCTGCCGTTTGGCGCGGAAGCGCAAACAACAGTCAGGACCCGTCCCTTCACCCGAAGGCGGAGAGAAGCTACCCTCTCGTCCACTGGGTTGAACTCCAACGTGCAGGCTTTGAGCCGGGGGGCAACAAGAATTTCAACCCCCCCCCCCCCCCCTCCCTCGCCTCTCACTGCTGGCAACGCCAGAGTGGAAGACAGTCCAGCCCCTCTCAAGAGAACTGGTTCCAGAGCCCTTGCTGTGCGTCGAAGTGAGTCCGACTATATCTAGCCGGAACTTCTCCACCTCACGCACTAGCTCAGGCTCCTTACCCCCCAGCGAGGTGACGTTCCACGTCCCAAGAGCTATCTTATGTAGCCGAGGATCGGACCGCCAAGTGCCCTGCCTTCGGCTGCTGCCCAGCTCACACTTCACCCGACCTCTATGGCCCCTGCCATGGGTGGTGAGCCAATTGGAAGGGGCACCCACGTTGCCTCTTCGGGCTGTGCCCGGCCGGGCCCCATGGGGACAGGCCCGGCCACCAGGCGCCCCACCTCCGTGCCTGGCTCCAGAGGGGGGCCCCGGTGACCCGCGTCCTGGCGAGGGAAATCTGGGTCCTTTGTTCGTGTTCTTCATAGTGGTCTTCGAGCTCTTAGAGCCTCTTTAGTGTTTTTTTCACACTAAATCAAACAATCGCTATTAATAAATGATGTATATATATATATATATATATATATATATATATATATATATATATATATATATATATATATATATATATATATATATATATATACACATAATCCATTTAATAATAGAGTTTGGTTGAATTTGTGTGAGAAGACCACTAAAATGGACCACCATTTTTTTATTTAATTTTCAAAGTAAAATTACTTTCACAACAATAGAAACAAGTTTTTCGGGTATTTTCATGTCTTTTAGTGTTTGCTAGCCCTGTGCTGGTGTGCACTACTCCCTCACACAGCCATGCATCTGCTATCTGTGCACTAAGGCAGGACTTCATGTGGCTGAGGTTTCAGCTTTCACGTCATTCCGCAGACCGACCCAACTTTGTTTTTGTTTTTTTGCTTTTTGCTTCTCCTTCCCGGGAAAGGGAGAGACCGTGGCTTCAGATAATGAAGAAGAGGCGAGGGGAGGAAATCCAATGGCGTCACAAGAAAAATAAACTTTTTTTTTTTACTTTAAAGAGGAACATCTTTGTCGTTTTGTTGTAAAGACCTTCTCCTATGGCTGCAGAAACATGGTGTTACGTTCTTGTGTCCTTCCTGGGCCCGGGCAGGAAGTGTGTGTATTTACATGTACTTACACAGCACAACAGTGTGGCCATTATAGTGCGCCATGTGCTTCTGGTTACCCGGGCACAGATTAGAGGGAGGGAACAGCGGTTGGTGTCTGCTTTATATACCTCCTTCCTTTTTCCCCTTTTCGCTTCCTCGCCCCCTACCATTTGTCTCTGATGTGGACGTCCATCAAGTCCACTCTTTCACACCCTTCTCCAAATTCTCTGCCACATCCTCCGTGTCATTACTGTCAGGTGATAAGTAACACTTTTCTAAAGTACAAACCCCGTTTCCATATGAGTTGGGAAATTGTGTTAGATGTAAATATAAACGGAATACAATGATTTGCAAATCCTTTTCAACCAATATTCAATTGAATGCACTACAAAGACAATATATTTGATGTTCAAATTTATAACCTTTTTTTTTTTTTTGCAAATAATAATTAACTTAGAATTTCATGGCTGCAACACGTGCCCAAGTAGTTGGGAAAGGGCATGTTCACCACTGTGTTACGTGGCCTTTCCTTTTAACAACAGTCAGTAAACGTTTGGGAACTGAGGAGACACATTTTTTAAGCCTCTCAGGTCAAATTCTTTCCCATTCTTGCTTGATGTACAGCTTAAGTTGTTCAACAGTCCGGGGGTCTCCGTTGTGGTATTTTAGGCTTCATAATGCGCCACACATTTTCAATGGGAGACAGGTCTGGACTACAGGCAGGCCAGTCTAGTACCCGCACTCTTTTACTATGAAGCCACGTTGATGTAACACGTGGCTTGGCGACGTCCACAGTTTCCAAAAACAATTTGAAATGTGGACTCGTCAGACCACAGAACACTTTTCCACTTTGTATCAGTCCATCTTAGATGAGCTCAGGCCCAGAGAAGCCGACGGTGTTTCTGGGTGTTGTTGATTTACACACAGGAGCCATTCCAAGCGAGACTGGACAGGAAAGAAACGCGATTTAAAAAAAAGGTACAGATGAAGTCCGAGCTGTTCAAAATGGAGCATAGGAGAGTTTTAACTTGCACTTACAGATGTAGCGACCAACTGTAGTTACTGACAGTGGGTTTCTGAAATGTTCCTGAGCCCATGTGGTGATATCCTTTACACACTGATGTCGCTTGTTGATGCAGTACAGCCTGAGGGATCGAAGGTCACGGGCTTAACTGCTTACGTGCAGTGATTTCTCCAGATTCTCTAAACCCTTTGATGATATTACGGACCGTAGATGGTGAAATCCCTGAATTCCTTGCAATAGCTGGTCGGGAAAGGTTTTTCTTAAACTGTTCAACAATTTGCTCACGCATTTGTTGACAAAGTGGTGACCCTCGCCCCATCCTTGTTTGTGAATGACTGAGCATTTCACGGAATCTACTTTTATACCCAATCATGGCACCCACCTGTTCCCAATTTGCCTGTTCACCTGTGGGATGTTCCAAATAAGTGTTTGATGAGCATTCCTCAACTTTATCAGTATTTATTGCCACCTTTCCCAACTTCTTTGCCACGTGTTGCTGACATCAAATTCTAAAGTTAATGATTATTTGCAACAACAAAAAAAATTATTATCAGTTTGAACATCTAATATGTTGTCTTTGTAGCATATTCAACTGAATATGGGTTGAAAATGATTTGCAAATCATTGTATTCCGTTTTTATTTACATCTAACACAATTTCCCAACTCATATGGAAACTGGGTTTGTATATAAATAATGTATTTATATATATGTATATTTGTATATGTATACAGTATGTATATGTATATATATGTACAGTATGTGTATGTGTATATGTATATATGTACACTACCGTTCAAAAGTTTGGGGTCACCCAAACAATTTTGTGGAATAGCCTTCATTTCTAAGAACAAGAATAGACTGTCGAGTTTCAGATGAAAGTTCTCTTTTTCTGGCCATTTTGAGCGTTTAATTTACCCCACAAATGTGATGCTCCAGAAACTCAATCTGCTCAAAAGAAGGTCAGTTTTGTAGCTTCTGTAACGAGCTAAACTGTTTTCAGATGTGTGAACATTCATTCACAATGAATTTGTCCATTCTTAACATGTACAAGACACATAAGAACTGAAATTACATTTTCGGCACAATCCCGCTAAGACGGGACCGCCAACATGATTGCACAAGGGTTTTCTAATCATCAATTAGCCTTCTGAGTGTAGTGGATTGTCCAAAGCTTAAACAGGCAACAAAAGTAGTTTAGTACAACAAATGTATTTACCCATTATCAGAAGTGCAGGTTGAATTAAGTTGGCCGTGCAGACAGACCACATGTACTCCGGAGCAAACAAGACACACACAAGCCAAAATCACTGTCGAGTTCCGGTCTTCTGCCATTTTTTATATGTCTGTTGTGCGTCATTGTTCCTTATCGAGTGCGTCAATGTCTTGTTGTTTTTCCTATCTGTTCCATAACAACTCGAATCCTTTAGACAGTCAACACATTCTGTAGACAGGTTGGCACGACTTAATATTCACTTTTGTCCCACAACTGGTCCATTCAATGGCACAATATACAAGAGAATTGAAAATGAGCGGACATTCTTAAAAGACACGAAATATAGGTCAAAAGGTCAGAAATTCTACGACATACCCTCCTTCCAGGGTCTTAAGACCCTGGACCAAAACAATTTCTGATGTAGACCACTAGTTAAATCTCTACCACAGATAGAGGCAAAAACCTCAATGTTTTTATACGAGGCAAAAATTCCGTCTATGACCCTCCTTCAGAGCGATCGCTGTTACCAGCCTGCAGTAAAACCATCTCACAGAACACAATTAGTGGCCTACCCTTTGATTTAGTAAAGGAATAACAAATACTTTGATCATGAACATCATTGAACATAAATAGATGAATGTATATAGACTTATGACTGTAAGACATTTGCAAAAATATTTTTCCCGGCATTTGCAATGAATGTAGTTACCAATATTGTTAATTATCAATTGATTTTGAACACACAACTGAATTTCGTATGAGTCCATGTTCGATTAGAGCTCGTATAGATGGCTCGGTGGTGCCTCAGGCTGGTGGCCTGCCGACACCTCGTTGGGCTTTTGGCTGCCTTGGTGAAGAAAGAGATCCACTCAAACAGTCTGTCTCTCTTTGGGGTGTGGTTCAGTCCATTGGGCAGACTGTTCAGTGGCATGTGCGCGCTAGCCGCTTTGGGGAAAACTCAGGTAGAGTTGGAGCTGTGGGGGCTTTGGGGAAGGCTGGGGCAGAGTATGGGGCGTGGGGCTTTGGTCCAGGGCCTCGGCTTGCTTCAAGGCCTCCTTCCACAGCTGCTGGAGTCCCGACGGACACATATTGGCTGGCAACCTTAGTCGTTCTCGTCATCGCTGGCAAGGTGTTGTCTCTCCTCTTGGTTCCTTCCAGTCAGGTATCGGGTGTTGGTCCTGGATTGGCTTTGACCGTGCCCCTCTTAGCGAGTGCAAGGGAATCTGGAGTGGCTGCTTTCATCCTCAAATCTGCACAGAGGAACTGGCACACAAATTCTGTTTTCTTAAAATAGGTGCCGTTGTTTGACCTAATCTTTTTGGGGAAACCATGTCGGGATATTAAATCATTCACAAAACATTTAATTACTGAATTGGCACCCTCCTTTGAGGTTGGGGTTGCTTCCACCAACCACTGCAATTGTCAATCTAAATCATTACGTTCCTTTATCCTTGTACCGGATTGATCATATTGATTAAATAAAACCTCAACACGCTCAAACTTGACCCAATCCAAACTCACCTCCCCCCTCTGTCCCTCTCACAGGGACAGTGTTAGTCGTAGTAATAGTAATAGTAATAGTAGTAGTAGTATTAGTAGTTTCAGAAACATCCAAGAAAAAGAAAAGACAGCTGATAGTCAAGTGCAGCAAGAACAGAGGCGGAGGACAGGTCATGTTTGAGGTCACTGTTCGCTTTTGCAATAGTACTTTGATATTTTACAACACCCAGTGAATTATTGTGGCCTCAATAATTCACTAAATAGTTGTATTTAATTTAGTCTATCTATGATGGGACAATGCACAGAAACATTAAGTTCAGAAACAGATATGTTCTGTACCAGATTATATCTAAATAGCTACTTTCCATCTGCAGTCCCTGGCTACCTAAATTAAGGGGATCCACAAATCAAGCAATAAAATTATGACACTAATTAATCATAATAAATATATACATTCATAGTAATCAATAATTAATCAAAAAATAATCATACTGTAGCATGTAATCAAATTAAGAAAAGTCACCAAATGCCCCTTCATGGACACATTCTTAATATACAATACAACCACACCTTATTTACATCATCACACAAAGACAATACATGCTCTTGTTCACATCTGTCATCATTCGTAAAAACAACCAAGATTTTAACAGCCATACCTCACAATTTACAACAAAAATGCTCTCATAGATAAATATAATACTCATTAAATTGATGTGTCAACATAATGCCCCTCTTAGTGACCGTCTGAGCAGCCTTGATTGCTCCAAAGCCACTTTTTAATTTCTAATTTTCTATTCCTTTTGTTATAACGGGGAGAAGGCTAATTGGTCTGTACATGTTCTGGTCTTCTTTATTTCCTGCTTTATGGATTTAATTATAGTAGCAGTTTCTCGACGTGGTAGGGAAAGTGTTTTCCGTTATTAATTTATTTATCAATCGTTGTTATACGAGCAATAATACAATCCTTATATGTTTTTAGGAAGATAATGTCCAACCCATATATATATCTCTAGATCGTGAGTCTGATAATGCAGTGAAGATTTTGTTTAACTTTGTTTCATTTGTTAATTCTAAAATTAGTCCATCCTGAATAAATGACAATTATTTGCACTGATTTTGAGGGACTTTTTATTCAGGGTGTGTACAGACTGGATGAAATGTTCATTAAAATTATTACTTATGTCCAGACTGTCTGCGATAGTAGCGCCATTGATATTTAATGTTATAGTGTTGTTTCTTGTTTGCTCTCTTTCCGTAAGTTTGTATCTGGTTTTCCATAACTTTCTAATGTTCCCTTTTGCAACTTTGATTACTTCTAAGTGAAAGTCAGCCTTAGACTTCCACATAAACATTGTAACTTTGTTCCTCCAAACTTTTAAATCATACGATCTGTATTTAGACCTGTTATAATTGCTCTTATGAGAGCTGAGTCCTCATGTCTTTATTAGAATCCAAATTGTTTTATTAATCCAAGGTATTTTTTATTTTAGCACTCTTCTTTCTGGTTTTGTATTCGTGTATTTACAGATGTTCTCTTTGATTTTTGTCATCCAATTGTAATTCTAGTAGGGCTGCCTATCATTTGTATCATGTGGAAGCCGTTTATAATATCCTTAAGTTTCTTTCTACGCGTCTTATTTAACCAGTCCAGATTAACGTCCTCCATGACGTTACTTCTTTCATACTATGCTGTTTGAGGATGTCTGAAAATGAATCAAGAAAAATGTCTTTAGCTGTGGTCGGTCGGTATACTACAATGACCTTGAAATACATTTCTGAGGAAAATGTGATTTTAATTTCAACATACTCAAATTGATGTACTTTTAATGTTTTCCCTTTCATAAATCATAATTCCTCCCCCCTTTGTCACTCGATCTGTCTTTTCTGTAATCTTGTCCCCCGGGACATTAATTAGAACGAAAGGTGTTGTGGGTTTTAACCATGTCTCTGATAGACACGGTAATCCGGATTAGAGTCTGACAGTAACTGCTGTATTTGTTCAGTATGTTTCCTGTGGTAGAAAGTTTAATAATGCGGACACGTTTGTTACTGAATACTTTCTACAGACTTCTGTCTCTCTGCAACTTTGTGTATGTAATAAGCAACTACAATTATTTGATATGCTTAAATTTTGTTTTAGCTCAGCTGTTGTGTAGCTGCTAGCTCCTTGTAGCCTACAGCAGGAATGTCCAAATTGCAACCAATAGCTTTGTTTTTAACAGACAACCGAAATAATTGAAAATGTGGTATTAGCGTTTCGGTTCAATCAGCGGCAGCTACGCCCTGTTTTATCATTTGACCTACATTTTTGGTTTCGTAGGCAGGACAGAGGGAACAATGTGGGTCATTAGTTGTCCATCTTACACCATGCTAATTGTTGTAAGGATAGTTCACATGAGCGGCCATACCTTGAGTCCCACCATATATAAGAGTCAAAAGGCTCCTATTATGAGTCGTCTAATTGGTGATCGTACACTTTGGCGGTTTGGGTGGCAGGACACACGGACGCACCTCAGTCAGCCAGTGCTAGGACAGTTGGAGCAGTCCCCGTCTTCCACTCGTTCCTGGGAGGCGTCCCCAGTAGTTGTCAGCTGATGTCGTGCTGTCAGGCAACATCAGGAAGTTCCTTCTGTGCGGTATTGAATTGTCAGGGCACAGTTCGTAAGCAGGTCATTACAAGGTGTGTGCAGGTTGACCACAAAGGAATGCTTCAAAGATTGTGTTGAACATTGTCCGTTGACACTTATGTCCAGCAGGGGTCTGTTTGTATCCTGCTGTTCGTCCTGCTGTCACACCTGTATTTTTTGTGAGCATGTTCTGGCTACACCTTGGAGCTTGTCTTGTTCAGAGAAGCTGGCAGTCCCCCGGCTGCATATCCTTTCCTCCCTCGCTTGACCTAGCACAACCGTGGCTACCACCCAAGTCCGTCTGTATGGTTTTACGTTTTGTTGAGGTTTTTTCCTCCAGAATTTGGAACTCAAAACATGTACACCCATCGTTTTCATATCCTCTCGGTTAGTTCAATTTGCATATCACGTTTTAAAATTACAGTCTTAACTATCCCATTAATTGCTAATCAAAAACCTTAATTCAAAGATTATACGTACTACTTCATGCATATTTAAGTACCCTTTTAATTCACTTAAAGATTATGTATAAGTTAATTTAAACTATCATTTGTCTATCAGTAGGCGCGAGCAAGCTGTCATGCTTGCACTCTGACCTCCCGTTGTGCGTGATACTCTCCAAAACAAAGGAATGTTTTTATTCACGTTTCTCCTTATCTTTCAGCTAAATCTTTTAATCTTTTAACTTTTAACGTCCGTACTGTGTTTATTTTTATTGTCTGCATTTTAATTTTGCTTTTATTTTCTTTCATTTCACTTTGTTGCATGAAAAACGCCACACAAACAAAGCTGCCTATCCTTTCCTTGCCTGTCTCCGACTGGTTATCCAACCTAGTCACAACAAAACACACAAGGCCATGCTCTAGGCGCCAGCCCTAATCACACTTCTCCTCTTTTTAACACTTTACATATCGGCTCTTATTCTAATTATTAATGTAGGCTGTTGTTTGTAATTATTATTCAACACTATTCACAGCAAACAGTTGTAAAGTTATAGTTATTCGCATTATACTCTCAAAATCTATAGCTAACTGAAAGCTGTTGAGATTTGGTTTGCCTACTTCATCTCAGTGGCCTAGTGGTTAGAGTGTCCGCCCTGAGATCGGCATGTCGCAAGCCCAAAACCCCGGCCGAGTCACACCAAAGACCACAAAAAATTTTGGGAGCCAAATCACCAAAAATGATTCCCGGGCGCATGGTATGGTGTACTGCAATGTCTAAATAAAACCACAAATTACTCCAAACTAAAATGCCAGACTGCACATTAAAGTTACTTTTATTAAATTAATTTCCAAACTAACCACCACCACAGCAGACATCTTCCTCAATCCTATCCCAATACTCCCATAAAGTAAAAGTGTTTCACAACAGTGGTTAAGTAGTTATTTTAAGTAATAGATCTCAATATGTAGAAATTAATAAGACTAAATTTGCCCTAGTGTGTGAATGTTGTCTGTCTATCTATCTGTGTTGGCCCTGTGATGAGGTGGCGACCTGTCCAGGGTGCAAAGTCAAATTGTGAAACAAAAATTAAAGTTGAATCAAGTGGAAATTGACAGAGTATATGAACTACATTCTTGAGAATAGTAATTGATCATTAATATGTTGGAAGCCGCATATTGAACATATTAAAGAAAAATATCCAAATCCATTGCTATTCGGTATAAAGTAAACACATGCTGAATAAGAAATGTCTGCATATGTTATGTCATTCATTTATTTATTCCATATGTAACATTGTTTTGAAGTTTGGGGAAATGTTTATAAAAGAAATATAGACCCAATACTTAAACTTAAAAGGCTCATTTCAATAATACACAAAGCATTATTATTATGATCATACCAATCCATTTTTTATAAGTCATAATGTGTTAAATGTTCAGATAATTTAATTTTAAAACAATGGCAATTATGTTTCCAAGTAAAGAACAACAGCCTTCCAGTTTGTATTCTTAGCTTATTTACATTATGAGGAGAAAACGATCATTTACGGGGATATTGATTTTTGAAATAAGTCAAGTAAAATAAAAATAAAAACACAAATGTATTTCAGTTTTAGGAGTTAAATGATGTACCATCCTCAGTGATGAGCTGAACACATGTAGTTTTTTGTTATGGTTTAAGAGACCCTTGAAAAGTAAAGTTTTTTGAACATTATAAAATATAGTAACAATTACTTTCATCTTTTAACGTTGATGTTCCAGGTAATTTAATGTCCAATAAATGTATATCATAGGCCAATATAAGCTTTGGCTTCCGCCTATTCTTTTTTCGGTCATTCTTTTTTCTTTTCTTTGCTGTGTGTAAATGCGTATGATTGTTAATATGTCTAATTTACTGTTAAACTGCTCTCACAAATTGGTTGATGGTTGATTATATGACCAAAATAAACTTATTTCATTTATTCATTCATTATCTATCGCACTCATGGTTTTATTCCATTTTGCATGTAATTATTCCTATTGATTTCTTCCCATTTCACTTAAACAACTAAACAAACAAACAATTAAACAAACTTGCAGCTAACCACAATCAACAGCATACCATTTACGAATACCTTCATTTGTCACGTTCTCATCTTTTCTTCACTTTCGTTTTCCTTTACAAACAACATCCTGTATCCATCTCTTCCTTACACTTCACACAATGTTTCTATTTTCTGTTCTCCTAGAAACCATTCACATAACGTAAGGTTATAAACATCATTTTCCCATATTTACTCAAACCATCCTCTTCACCCTCAATCTGTTTTTTCACCTGCTCTCTCTTCCTCTCTCTCTCACTTTCTCTCCTTCTCTCACAATACAAACACAATAATCCAAAATAATTAGTCTTATAAAATAATTTTAGTTTTAGATATGATTTAGGGCAGTGGTTTTCAACCTTTTTTCCCAGTAAAATAAAGAAATAAAATACAGCATAATGTCATCATTTTCTGATTTATTAAATTGTATAACAGTGCACCATATTGCTCATTTGTTGTGGTTTTACTTGACTTATTTGGACAAAAAAATATAAGAATAACTAAAACGTTTTAAAAATTAAACAAGTGATTAAATTATAATAAAGATTTCTATACATATAATCAATCATCAACCTTCTTTGGATATTGTAATAGAGATCCATCTGGGCTCGTGAACTTAATTCTAAATATTTATTTTGTTGAAGAATTATTCTTCTATAATTATATTTATAAAGGATTTTGAATTGTCGCTATTTTAAAATATTTAAAATCTCAGGTACCCCTTGGCATACCTTCAAGTACCCCCCTTTTTTGTCCGGGCGGAAACACCATATCCTCCTTTGAGAACTACTGGTTTAGCCTATAAACAATCATTTTATCTCATACATCATTAGACTGTACAACTCCTCTTTGGGGGGGCTAGGATGACAGGGAATGCAAAACAATAACAGTGCAATACTTTTTTATATCATGGTCGTTAATGCCTAGTTTCTCTTATTTTACTGTTCTATTTTTATTCTCCTTGTAATATTTTTCTATTTTGTTTCCATTTATACCCTTATTAGTTACTGTTTACTTTTTAATTCTTCTTCCTGAGGGAACTCTCCTGAAGGAATCAATAACGTTTTATCTGTCTATCTATCTATCTATTACTAACCCGAGCACAATTCATGACGTCATGCTCATCTTGCAGACAGTTATTTCCATTTAGTTTTATTCTCTATTTGTAATTCTACATGCACCAATGTCACATGGAAATTTGCTTTCTTTGTTATTTATTTACATTATTATTTCTGGTTTACTTGCTGTTTGTTTACTTAAGTTCTCATATTTTGGTCTGTCTTCCTTCTGATTAGAATTTGTTTAACGCTTCTCTACGTTTTGTTTTGACAATGGCGCTGAGTGGCTCTTATCTGTACTTCTTCAGACTCTATGTTTCACAGATGCCCTTAGATGTATTAGAATATAAATTTAACTTTTATTTTATTGTGTGTTTATTCCTAAAAAAAATGTCAATGTCAATGTATAATCAATTTATCTTTATCAAATTTAAATTCAATATTATTAATTTATTTGTTGTATAACTATTAATTCAAAGTTACAGTGTGTCCTAATCTATGATGTGTGTGTTTGTCGCAACTTCCCACAGGAACTGGATGGATCAGATAAGCAGCAAGGCTGTACCAAAAAAAGTATACTAGATATATAAATGAATGATGAATTAAACAATGTTTCAATGTCCCACAATCCGTATTTATTTATTGATATTCAAACGTGTAATTTTCCATATATCTATTATTTTACTGGACTTAGCAAGCACCTACTACTAGCACACTCTACAGACCGAGAATAACTGTTCAACCACACTTAGTAATGCCAAGCTAGATGCTAACTTAGCCTTACTATGCCTCAGTAAGCAAACTTTTGCTAACCTAGCCCAATGCTATGCTAACACAATGCTAACCTAGCTCAATGCTATGCTAACACAATGCTAACCTAGCTCAATGCTATCCTAGCTCAATGCTATCCTAACATTGTCACACCTCTTCGACCCACGCCTCGTACAGCTGACACTCACACAGCCTCGCCACACGCACACACTCTTATCTCAAAATGTCTTCCAGCTGAGACTCCTTTTTTTTTTTTTTTTTCTTTATATGCGTCACACAGTCACTCACACAGAGAATTTACCAGCACATTTAAAAGTAAATGCAATAGACAACTATTTTTCTCATCCAGAAGCACAGCTGTATCATATCAGAACCTTAATAATAAGAACAACATTTATCATTCACTCTTAGATGGACAAATAGTCAAGTTTAAGGAGGGTATTCTGGACTTCCCTGCTTAGGCTGCTGCCCCCGCGATCCAACCTCCGAGAGCGGAATAAGATAATTAAATGGATAGATCATACACTCATATGTTTTCTGTACATAAACTTTGTCTACTTTCTCACACGCACACACATTTTAGACAATTTCCAAACTTTTACAGATAGCGGGGCTGTGAGAAAAAGCGTGAAGGGAGGTTGCGAGAGGGGGGGAGGAAAAGGAAGGGGGGAATTAAACCAGATAAGAAACCAGGTGCTACACAAAAGTTATTAAATTATGCAGATATATATATATAAACACACATTTTTATCCCACAACCCACGCCCCCCTGGTCCAGACCAATATAAACAACTAATGCACGCGTGCTTTTGTGGAATCGGCCGTCTCATTAACAAACACAGGTCCCATCATTACTCATACAACGGCGATTAACCCGTTCAGCGGAGCAGCCCCTGGTTTTACTCCCTGACCAATACACGGCAACAGCATAAAAGCACCATAGAGTCACTGATAATCACCCAATGCTCTACAGTCATCATGTTTTGGTCAGTTCCATACAGTTTCACCAAAGCTTCACCAAAGCTCCACCAAAGCTCTACCATATGCAGCCCGATCAATATCCATCTATACTGCAGCCAATTAAACAGAACGTCGTGACAAATACAGCTCAGTTGATCTCCTTTACCGGAGTCACCAAACGGTCACCCAAAATGAGGCTTTTCCAACACTGCAGTTTCCACATAGAGAGATATGTCGCACATTCAGAGACTTCATAAATTTGTATGGGCCAAATGTTACACCAGTTAGCAAAACCCTGCCTTAAATTTAGCTGTATCCAACTCTGGCTAATTCTGATGCACTTGCAGAAAGAAGCATCCTCTGCCAACAACGACAGAGGATGAAGAGGTTAAGATAAATTTTTCGTCTCACATAGTCTATGCTTCTACACTCCAAACCACCAAAATTCTATCAACAATCCCCTTATGTTAAAAACAAGAAATCACAAGTTTTCAACAAACACACAGACAAATGATCACATATAAAACAACTCAATCCAACCATAATTTACCCCAGTCCAGGTTGTTTTTGGAGAACCTGACTAAACCTATCTTTTATCAAAAATAGATTCAGCAATTAGTCTTATCGATCCGGCTCTCTCCAGGCAGAAAATGTTTACACTTTAAGCAAAACGCTTACCTTGTTATGCGCGCGTGCAGCACACTGTCTGCCTGACTGAGAGAGCGGGAGCGGCTGTCGACCTGTAGCTTCTAAACCATCCTGTTGGTGACGCCAATTTGTGTAGTGGATTGTCCGAAGCTTAAACAGGCAACAAAAGTAGTTTAGTACAAAAAATTTATTTACCCATTATCAGAAGTGCAGGTTGAATTAAGTTGGCCGTGCAGACAGACCACATGTACTCCGGAGCAAACAAGACACACACAAGCCAAAATCACTGTCGAGTTCCGGTCTTCTGACATTTTTTATATGTCTGTTGTGCGTCATTGTTCCTTA
The DNA here is from genome assembly GCF_033978785.1 of Entelurus aequoreus. Taxonomy (NCBI): domain Eukaryota; kingdom Metazoa; phylum Chordata; class Actinopteri; order Syngnathiformes; family Syngnathidae; genus Entelurus; species Entelurus aequoreus. The sequence goes on from NC_084736.1 coordinate 42,518,178, forward strand.
TCGAGTGCGTCAATGTCTTGTTGTTTTTCCTATCTGTTCCATAACAACTCGAATCCTTTAGACAGTCAACACATTCTGTAGACAGGTTGGCACGACTTAATATTCACTTTTGTCCCACAACTGGTCCATTCAATGGCACAAAATAAAAGAGAATTGAAAATGAGCGGACATTCTTAAAAGACACGAAATATAGGTCAAAAGGTCAGAAATTCTACGACAGAGCCAATGAGCAAACACATTGTACCATTAGAACACTGGAGTGATAGTTTCTGGAAATGGGCCTCTATACACCTATGTAGATATTGCACCAAAAACCAGACATTTGCAGCTAGAATAGTCATTTACCACATTAGCAATGTATAGAGTGTATTTGTTTAAAGTTAAGACTAGTTTAAAGTTATCTTCATTGAAAAGTACAGTGCTTTTCCTTCAAAATAAGGACATTTCAATGTGACCCCAAACTTTTGAACGGTAGTGTATATGTATATGGATATGTATATTATTGTATATGTGTGTATATATATGTTTATATACATATATGTATGTATGTGTGTATATATGTATGTGTATATATATGTATATACAGTATATATGTATGTATCTATGTATATATATGTGTGTATATATTTATGTGTGTATGTATATTTGTACAGTATGTATGTATGTATGTATATTTATGTATATATGTATGTGTATATATGAATTTATGTATGTATATATATATATATATATATATATATATATATATATATATATATATATATATGTATATGTATATATGTATGTATATATGTGTGTATATACGTGTATATATGTATGTATATGAATGTATATACATATGTATGTATATATGTAAATATATATATATGTATATATATATGTATGTATATATGTAAATATATATATATGTATGTATATATATATATATATATATATATATATATATATATATATATATATATATATATATATATATATATGTTATATATATATATATATATATATATATATATATATATATATATATATATATATATATATATATATGTATATATATATATCTATATATGTATGTATATATGTAAATATATATATATATATATATATATATATATATATATATATATATGTATATATGTATATATATATATATATATGTGTATATATATGTAAATATATATATATATATATATATATATATATATATAGATATATATATATATAGATATAGATGTATATATATATATGTAAATATATATATATATACATATATGTGTGTGTGTGTGTGTGTGTGTGTGTGTGTGTGTGTGTGTGTGTGTGTGTGTGTGTGTGTGTGTGTGTGTGTGTGTGTGTGTGTGTGTGTGTGTGTGTGTGTGTGTGTGTGTCTGTTAAGGCTGCAGCTAACGATTATTTTTCTATCGATCAATCTATAGATTATTTATTTTTTTCGATTAATCGGTTAATCTATAGATTATTTTTTCGATTCATCTATAGATTATTTTTCCTTTTACCAATTATTTTTTTTATTTAAAATGAAGATGAAAAAATAAATGTAGGCCTGTTTTTTCAAAAGGCATGGCTTTTATTTACAAAAAAAAAAGAAGTATTGCCACTCAGTCAACATTGACAACAACATGACAAAATATTCTGTAACAATGTAAACATTTAAAACTTTTAACATTTAACAAAATTAAAAGTAGCTTATTTGCTTTTTAATGTGCAAATATAAAAGTAAACATCCAGTGCAAATCTTAATATTCTGCAATAGTATAAGCATTTCAAAAGTAAAGTATTGCTTATTTTGCTTTAAAATGTGCAAAAATAAAGATAAACATCCAATATAATAAAGTGCAAAACGAAATGTTCTGTAACAACAGTGTAAACATTTCAACAAAAGTGAAAGTATTGCTTATTTGCTAAAATGTGCAAAAATAAAGATAAACATCCAATACAAAAAAGTGCCAATCTAAATATTGTGGAGCACTGTAAACATTAAGTATTGCTTTTAAAATGTGCAATATAAACATCCAGTCCAACACAGTACACAATAACCAATTCTACTCATTCCAGTGAGTGACTAACAGTTGTAATGAAGAAAGGTTAGCATGTCTACATGCTCTGGTTCTTTTCATGTTTACAATATTCCCAGCAGCTAAAAATAGGCGCTCAGAAGGGGTCGATGTGGCTGGAACTGAGAGGTAATTAGCCTTCACCTCAAGCCAGGACTGCGAGTGAGCTGAGCTGCAGTTTACGTTTCTAGAAGGTCAACGGGCTCATAGTGATGTTACTAGTAGTTGACTGGGAGGTGTTTATTATCATTTGGGGAGAGTCCGCTGCCTGATGCTCACCTGCTAAACACCTATCTGCTCCACGCTGAAGCGCTGACTACATGCGCTCTGAATACGCACTGCTGTTTGGCTGGTAACGCTTTGTATAACGCTTTGTGTGTACCAATCAAATGGTTGTGTGGGTGGGACAATGCTGCGTGCTGAGACAGAGGCAGCCGCAGAAGGAGCAAAGCAGCTTGTTAACACTTTAGCAGCTAAAGTTAGCTTTAGCTTAGAAACTCGTTCGGTACACCCCCGTACCGAACCGAAAGCCCCGTACCGAAACGGTTCAATACAAAACACGTACCGTTACACCCCTAGCAGATACAAATGACACATTCATGTTTTTGTGTAATGATGACAACGTATACTCGCGCGGACGATTGACTAGTTGATGGTTTTCTTTTCAAATGTTCGTTCATAGCCGTTGTGCTGCTATGATAGGCCATTTACGCTCGACACAGTGTGCATACAACAACATTATTAGGCTGTGTATTGAAATACTCCCACACTTTTGACCACTTTTGGCGTGATTTTTTTCCCCCTCGCTCGCACAGTCTGCTTCGCGCTCCGCCATGATGGTAGTGTGACGTAAATATGCGACGCGTCGACGCACAAAAACGGCATCGACGTATTTAGGTAACCGATGACGTCGACTACGTCGACGCGTCGTTTCAGCCTTAGTGTCTGTTTGTGTGTGTGTGTGTGTGTGTGTGCGCATATTGTCCTGGGCATGACGTTAAAGTGTGTAATTTATTATGGGTCTACTGAAAATGTGACCACATCTGCTAGGTCAAAGGTATACATACAGCAACATACATTATCAATGTTGGTGATGTAGAAAAGTTACAATCAAATCAAATTAGCTACATGGCATGGCCTCTTAACTTCATGTAAGTGAATATGATTGACGACACCTGTTGACTATTCTGAGCCCATTTAAATAGGGCTCATGTGATGCAGTCATTAGACTCGGTTACAAACGCGACAATGGGAAAGTCAAAGGAACTCGGCACAGATCTGAAAAAACGAATCATTGATTTGAACAAGTCAGGAAAGTCACTTGGAGCCATTTCAAAGCAGCTTATGGTCCCAAGAGCAACTGTGCAGACAATTGTTCGTAAGTATAAAGTGCATGGCACAGTTTTGTCACTGCCACGATCAGGAAGAAAACGCAATCTATCACCTGCTGCTGAGAGAAAATTGGTCAGGATGATCAAGTCCACAGAGAACCGCCAAAAAGCAGGTCTGCAATGAATTGGAAGCTGCTGGAACACAGGTGTCAGTGTCCACAGTCAAGCGTGTTTTGCATCGCCATGGACTGACAGGCTACCATCTAAAAAGGAAGCCCTTGCTCCAGAAGCCACACCTTAAGGCTTGTTTAAAGTTTGCTGCTGATCACATGGACAAAGATAAGACCTTCTGGAGGAAAGTTCTGTGGTCAGATGAAACAAAAACTTAGCTGTTTGGCCACAATACCCAGCAATATGTTTGGAGGAGAATAGGTGAGGCCTTTAATCCCAGGAACACCAAGCCTACGGTCAAGCATGGTGGTGGTAGTATTATGCTCTGGGCCTGTTTTGCTGCCAATGGAACTGGTGCTTTACAGAGAGTAAATGGGACAATGAAAAAGGAGGATTACCTCCAAATTCTTCAGGACACCCTGAATTCATCAGCCCGGAGGTTGGGTCTTGGGCGCAATTGGGTGTTGCAACAGGACAATGACCCCAAACCCACGTCAAAAGTGGTAAAGGAATGGCTAAATCAGGTTAGAATGAAGGTTTTTAGAATTGCCTTCCCAAAGTCCTGACTTAAACGTGTGGACAATGCTGAAGAAACAAATCCATATCAGAAAACCAACAAATTTAGCTGAACTGCACCAATTTTGTCATGAGGAGTGGTAAAAAATTCAAGCAGAAGCTTGCCAGAAGTTTGTGGATGGC
>NC_084736.1:42527447-42569947 GCF_033978785.1 Entelurus aequoreus
TGTTCGCCCTGAGGTACCAAAGTCTGCACAGTCAGGCTTTGGTTCATTTGTGACAGTAGATCTCTGTTTGGTGGCTTTGCTGGGCAGAGCAGCATATCATGAACTGTCAGAGCAGCATATCATACACTGTCAAAGCAGTATATCATGAACTGTCAGAGCAGCATATCATATCATATCATAGGGACGGCGTGGCGAAGTTGGTAGAGTGGCTGTGTCAGCATTAGGAGTGTTGCTGGTTACTGGGGTTCAATCCCCACCTTCTACCATCATAGTCACGTCCGTTGTGTCCTTGGGCAAGACACTCCACCCTTGCTCCTGATGGCTGCTGGTTAGCGCCTTGCATGGCAGCTCCCGCCATCAGTGTGTGAATGGGTGAATGTGGAAATACTGTCAAAGCGCTTTGAGTACCTTGAAGGTAGAAAAGCGCTATACAAGTATAACCCATTTATTTATTTGTTTATCATACACTGTCAAAGCAGCATATCATGCACTATCAAAGCAGCATATCATGCACTATCCAAGCAGCATATCATGCACCATCAAAGCAGCATATCGTGCACTATCAAAGCAGCATATCATGCACTATCCAAGCAGTATATCATGCACTATCAAAGCAGCATATCATGCACTATCCAAGCAGCATATCATGCACTATCCAAGCAGCATATCATGCACTATCAAAGCAGCATATCATGCACTATCCAAGCAGTATATCATGCACTGTCAAAGCAGCATATCATGCACTATCCAAGCAGCATATCATGCACTATCAAAGCAGCATATCATGCACTATCCAAGCAGTATATCATGCACTGTCAAAGCAGCATATCATGCACTATCCAAGCAGCATATCATGCACCATCAAAGCAGCATATCATGCACTATCCAAGCAGCATATCATGCACTATCAAAGCAGCATATCATGCACTATCCAAGCAGTATATCATGCACTGTCAAAGCAGCATATCATGCACTATCCAAGCAGTATATCATGCACTGTCAAAGCAGCATATCATGCACTATCAAAGCAGTATATCATGCACTGTCAAAGCAGCATATCATGCACTATCCAAGCAGTATATCATGCACTGTCAAAGCAGCATATCATGCACTATCAAAGCAGTATATCATGCACTGTCAAAGCAGCATATCATGCACTGTCAGAGCAGCATATCATGCACTGTCAAAGCAGCATATCATGCACTGTCAGAGCAGCATATCATGCACAGCATATATATGTATATATATATATATATATATATATATATATATATATATATATATATATATATATATATATATATATATATACATATATATATATATATATATATATATATATATATATATATATATGTATATATATATATATATATATACATATGTGTATATATATATATATATATATATATATATATATATATATATATATATATATATATATATATATATATATATATATATATATATATATATATATATATATATATATATATATACATATGTGTATATATATATATATATATATATATATATATATATATATATATATATATATATATATATATATATATATATATATATATATATGTATATATATATACAGTATATACCAGGGGTGGGCAATTAAATTTCACCGGGGGCCGCATAAGCAACCCGGGCACTGCTGGAGGGCCACACGACAATATTTCAATTAAATTTTGCTCAATATTATTTTTGATATACCGTAAGATAAATAATAATGATGATAATAATAATAATAATCAAGAATAATAATAATAATTTAATTTAACCTAACTTAACTTTATACAAAAGCAGATTGCTTTTGATGGTCACTTTATCCTGCATTATCCAACATTTTTCCCCATCAGATTTGGACAACCATCTGTTGTTAAAAATAGTTTTTAATCATATTTATTTTATATAGTTTTTTTATATTGGTTTTATATGTAATTGTTTTTTCTTTTTATTCAGTCGTTGGTGGAGCTAAGGATAATATTTGAATATTGTTTTTAATGGTGTTGTGCAGCACTTTGGAAACATTTTGTTGTTTAAATGTGCTATATAAATAAAGTGGATTGGATTGTCACACCTGCCAGCTTGTCCCAACACCCATTTACCTATGTGAACAAGTCATTACCTGTGGTTGTCTCTTTAATTGACTGCATCCGAGCTCTCATCCAAAGTTAGCGAAAAACATTCCATGTCTCCGGGCATTATCAGCGCAACAAAGTCCAATAAGCACTCCTTAATAAATTCTCCGTCAGAAAACGCCTTACTTTTTCTGGCGCTTTTGTGAGAAATGACGAAACTTGTCCTGACGGCTGCATCTCTGGGGGTGTGAAATATGGCACAAAGTCCTTGTTGGGTTTGCAGTTTTACCATCAACGCATCAGCCTCCCTTGCGCGCGCTTCATCAGACACATTCCGGTATTTTCCCTCGTGTTTCTTCGTGTAGTGGCGATTAAAATGATATTTAAACACAGCAAGCTGTGTACCACACATTAAGCACACGGCTTTATCATTAATTTATGTAAATAAATACTTGTTGGAAACACGCCATTCCTCATCAACTTTTCATTTTTTAGCGTCTCATCACTTGTCTCTATGCACCTTCACTCACAGGTTCCCCCCGGACATACGGCATAAATAACACTTTTCAAAATAAAAGCAGCACAGTTGTATTGCGCGCACGACATAGATGTTTTTTAAACTTTATTTTGTAATTTGTAATTGCGCCGTTCAATTCACTCACAATCGCACAAGCGCATACGTCCACACGGAAGTAATACAAATAACGCTTTTCAAAACAAAAGCAGCACTGTTGTATTGCACACTCGACATAGATACTTTTTGAAATTTATTTTGTAATTTATGATTGGCCTCACGCGGGCCGGACAGGGATGTGCAAAGGGCCGGATGCGGCCCGCGGGCCGTACAATGCCCAGGTCTGGTATATACACTACCATTCAAAAGTTTGGGGTCACATTGAAATGTCCTTATTTTTTAAGGAAAAGCACTGTACTTATCAAAGAAGATAACTTTAAACTAGTCTTAACTTTAAAGAAATACACTGTATACATTGCTAATGTGGTAAATAACTATTCTAGCTGCAAATGTCTGGTTTTTGGTGCAATATCTACATAGGTGTATAGAGGCCCATTTCCAGCAACTATCACTCCAGTGTTCTAATGGTACAATGTGTTTGCTCATTGGCTCAGAAGGCTAATTGATGATTAGAAAACCCTTGTGCAATCATGTTCACACATCTGAAAACAGTTTAGCTCGTTACAGAAGCTACAAAACTGACCTTCCTTTGAGCAGACCCACATTTGTGGGGTCAATTTAACGCTCAAAATGGCCAGAAAAAGAGAACTTTCATCTGAAACTCAACAGTCTATTCTTGTTCTTAGAAATGAAGGCTATTCCACAAAATTGTTTGGGCGACCCCAAACTTTTGAACGGTAGTGTACTTATTCCCTTCGGGGTCGCGGGGGGCGCTGGAGCCTATCTCAGCTACAATCGGGCGGAAGGCGGGGTGCACCCTGGACAAGTCGCCACCTCATCGCAGGGCCAACACAGATAGACAGACAACATTCACACTCACATTCACACACTAGGGCCAATTTAGTGTTGCCAATCAACCTATCCCCAGGTGCATGTCTTTGGAGGTGGGAGGAAGCCGGAGTACCCGGAGGGATATATATATATGTATATATGTATATATACATATATATATATATATATATATATATATATATATATATATATATATATATATATATATATATATATATATATATATATATATATATATATATATATATATATAAGGGCTGTGAATCTTTGGGTGTCCCACGATTCTATTCAATATCGATTGTTGGGGTCACGATTCGATTCAAAATAGATTTTTTTCCAATTCGACACGATTCTCGATTCAAAAATGATTTTTTTCCCGATTCAAAACGATTCTCTATTCATTCAATACATAGGATTTCAGCATGATCTACCCCAGTCTGCTGACATGCAAGCAGAGTAGTAGATTTTTGTAAAAAGCTTTTATAATTGTAAAGGACAATGTTATATCAACTGATTGCAATAATGTAAATTTGTTTTAACTATTAAATGAACCAAAAATATGACTTATTTTATCTTTGTGAAAATATTGGACACAGTGTGTTGTCAAGCTTATGAGATGCGATGCAAGTGTAAGCCACTGTGACACTATTGTTCTTTTTTTTTATTATTATAAATGTCTAATGATAATGTCAATGAGGGATTTTTAATCACTGCTATGTTGAAATTGTAACAAATATTAAAACTGTCGTTGATAATATTAATTTTTGTTTTACTACTTTTGGTTTGTTCTGTGTCGTGTTTGTGTCTCCTCTCAAATGCTCTGTTTATTGCAGTTCTGAGTGTTGCTGGGTTGGGTTTGGTTTTGGAATTGGATTGCATTGTTATGGTATTGCTGTGTATTGTTTTTTTGGATTGATTGATAATAATAAAAATAAAAAATATATATAAAAATATAAAATAATAATAAATTAAAATAAAAATAAAAATCTATTTTTTAAAAACGAGAATCGATTCTGAATCGCGCAACGTGAAAATCGCGATTCGAATTTGAATCGATTTTTTCCCACACCCCTAATATATATATATATATATATATATATATATATATATATATATATATATATATATATATATATATATATATATATATATATATATATATATATATACATACATATATATACATATAGATATATATATTATATACATCAGTGACGTGCAGTCAGGGGAGGCAGGTGAGGCGGGGCCTCACGTGCCATCATGGAAAGAAAAAAATGTAAAAAGAAAAAAAAAAAATTAAATTGTTATATGTATCCAGTAATTATACTATAAAGTTATTTTCCATTTAACTTCACCAGTTTTAGATTATTTTATTCAAAATCGCTGAATTTTCACATTTGCCGTTCAAATACTGAGAAGAGACTTGCGGTGAGTCACCAGCCAGTTGAGCCTCGCCATGGATTGCGCAATGACTCGGCTAACTGCTGACCTGCTGTGCAGTGAGACCGTATTGCTATATGAATTATATTATAAATTTCCATAGTTTAGTTAGCTGAGGTATATAATGTACAGTGTATTTTAACAACAACTGTATGTGTGTAACGTATTTCTTGTGCTGAGCAATCATAAAACGGCTGCGAAGACACACTGTGTGAGGCTCGCAGTAATCCCGCCTCCTGGTGGTAGAGGGCGCTAGTGATCCCAGAGATCATTTTTGCGACTACTCGGCTGCAGAAGAAGTGACAACAAGCAGCAACAGTTAGCAGCGATCGTTTATTTTTTCCTCTCGCCTGGACTATTAACATGGAGGATTAAATATCTAAAACAAAACAGTTTTCTAAACTGGACTTTTAATCGAAGCAGGAGGTAATAATTAAAGAAAGATCTCCATCAAGACAGAGACACTTTTAAAACTGAAGAAAGATAAGGAAGACTTCTATAAACAAGTTATCGATGCTTTTGTTCAAAAGGAGCGGCGCATGGACTTCATTTATAAGTAAAGGTAAGACCATAATAACGTTTTTTTTTTAATTAAATGTGCTTTTTTGTGTGCTACAGTTTGTATGTGTAAAGTTAAGTTAAAGTACCAATGATTGTCACACACACTAGGTGTGGTGAAATTTGTCCTCTGCATTTGACCCATCTCCTTGCTCACCCCCTGGGAGGTGAGGGGAGCAGTGGGCAGCAGCGGCGCCGCGCTCGGGAATCATTTTTGGTGATTTAACCCCCAATTCCAACCCTTGATGCTGAGTGCCAAGCAGGGAAGAATGCTGGTATGAGCTTTTAAACATAACCCGTTAACTGCTGCCCATCAAATGGTGAATATGATACTCTTTAGGGTTCATATGTTTGTAAATGTGACTGTGATGAAGTCAGTGCCTCACCAGCCATGAACCTCACCGCACATCACTGATATACATATATATACATATATAAATACATATATATATATATATATATATATATATATATATATATATATATATATATATATATATATATATATATATATATATATATATATGTATGTATATATATGTATGTATGTACCATAAGTGCAGCAAGGCATGATGCTTTGACAGTGTATGATATGCTGCTCTGACAGTTCATGATATGCTGCTCTGCCCAGCAAAGCCACCAAACAGAGATCTACTGTCACAAATGAACCAAAGCCTGACTGTGCAGACTTTGGTACCTCAGGGCGAACAGGAAGCTCTCAAAGGTGTTCCAGTGTTTGATGTCCGGCCAGCTCCTGCAAAGATGCTAAAAAGTCTGTGTTCCATAAACGTGAAGAAAAGGCCTCTCAGGTTTTTTTTTCCTTTCCACCCTGTCAGCAGATGTGCAACAACATCAGCGCTTGGCGTGTGCTGCACAATGTAAGCTTGAAAAGTGCTGACCCCCCCCCCCACCCACCCAGCACATCATCCTTCTCATCCAATCCACTTTCCTCGGAGGAATCCACTGTTTGAGGGATGTTACACGGACTACACGCTTCCCACTTTGCCTTCATGTGTGGAAAAGACACGTCAGGAATACTTCTCTTGTCCAGAGAAACTTTACCGTCCTGACAAGTACTCACTTTCGCCAGGAGGTGTTTTTACTGCCCTCTGGCGGTGACAGGGGGCACCTGCATGTGATACAACCACTCATCTTCCCATAGGAATGAAGGGAAGTAGAAATAATCGGTTCCAGTGTCACACAACCTTTAAATGTATGACATTTAAACATGCTTGAAGTGTAAAAAGAAGTGAACCACTATTACCGTATTGACCGAAATATAAGACAATATTTGCTTGAAAATGGGTTGTTCAATATTCAGGTTATAGTTTGTATTGTTATTTCGATTATGTATTTTTTTTAATAGAATTAATAAAAGTTATTTCACTGATGTTGAAAACATGATTTAATAAAAAATAAAAAATAGTATTTGATATTATTTTTGTTTGAAAAAGTGTCAATTGTCTTCTATTCTGTGTTGTCTTACACATTATTTGGGTCAACACAGTAATACAATATAATATTATTCAGATAATAATAATATAAATATTAATAATATTAACAAGAAGGAAAATCAATAAAACAGTCATGCTTACCTGAAATGATGAAGGACAAAAATGCAATTAAGATTTCCGACGGTATAACATATGTGGGGGTTTGTTGGCCGGTTCGTCTCGCAGTGGACATAAGAACAACGTGCAGAACAAGAATAATAATATTAATAATAAAGATTGAAGTATGAAGTATGAGCAATAATAACATGGGCTGATAGCATTGCAGCAGGCCCATAATAATAAAACAACAATAGTAATAGTATTAGTGATCATTTAAAAAAAAAAAAAATACAACTACTACTATTACTATTGCTACTACTACTAATAATAATAATAATATTAATAAGTGACAACAAATAAATAAAGAAATCTATAAATTACTTAATTAAATAATATGTAATGTGTACAAATTAAAAATGAGACATGCCTTGCCTAATAATACGCTGTATTTTTAATGCACTTTACATGCCAGAGAAATCTCAAATACTACTTTATTAATTAATTTTTTTATTAATTTTTTTGAACTGCTGGTTTATTTCAAATGTCAGTAGTTTTTGCTGTGAGGAACAAATGTGTCTTTTTTTAAAATTGTATCAGACTAACTTGAACAAACTATTTCTTCGGAAATAATTGTACCATACTATATGTCCCGGCAAGAAATCTGCGTTCAAACAACTCCGGCTTATTAGTGATTCCCAGAGCCCAAAAAAGTCTGCGGGCTATAGAGCGTTTTCTATTCGGGCTCCAGTACTATGGAATGCCCTCCCGGTAACAGTTAGAGATGCTACCTCAGTAGAAGCATTTAAGTCTCATCTTAAAACTCATTTGTATACTCTAGCCTTTAAATAGACCCCCTTTTTAGACCAGTTGATCTGCCGTTTCTTTTCTTTCTCCTCTGCTTCCCTCTCCCTTGTGGAGGGGGAGAGATACACAGGTCCGGTGGCCATGGATGAAGTGCTGGCTGTCCAGAGTCGGGACCCGGGGTGGACCGCTAGCCTGTGCATCGGTTGGGGACATTTCTGCGCTGCTGACCCGTCTCCGCTCGGGATGGTTTCCTGCTGGCCCTACTATGGACTGGACTCTCACTATTATGTTAGATCCACTATGGACTGGACTTTCACAATATTATGTCAGACCCACTCGACATCCATTGCTTTCGGTCTCCCCTAGAGGGGTTGGTGGGGTCACCCACATATGCGGTCCTCTCCAAGGTTTCTCATAGTCATTCAAATCGACGTCCCACTGGGGTGAGTTTTCCTTGCCCGTATGTGGGCTCTGTACCGAGGATGTCGTTGTGGCTTGTGCAGCCCTTTGAGACACTTGTGATTTAGGGCTATATAAATAAACATTGATTGATTGATTGATTGATTGAATAAAATTTAATGAGTGTATATTTAGCGTTAGGTTAGCAGTAGCTTCAGTATAAAGGTGTCAACACAATATTTTTACAGTAATACATCCATTTCTATATAAATATGCGGCCAAGCCTGAAATTGAAACTTCGAGTTTTCATTGAAACGTAAATAAAATTAGAAAAAAAATCATTTCCGCAACAATGCCTTTTTGTGGAGTAAATCATGTTATTGTAATCTGCAAGACGAAGAAGTTACTTCCAATCAAGAAAAAAACTTGCCGGTTGAATACAATTAATTTTAGCTCAAGGGCCGCATGGAAGAAAATCTATTCCCAGACTGGTAAAATCATGGCATAATAACTTAAAAATAAAGAACACGCATGTTCTTCAAATGTACACATTACAAATAATCCTTTTGGCAAAACACTTCAAGTTAGTTGAAAATTCTGAGGGGAAAAAAATGTGCAGTTTCAAAACCCCATGAAGAACACAATGAACTTAGACTTGTTCTCATTGTATTTACAAAGCCATTAAAATGTAATTACTTCCTGTTTAGCATTCTAATGTTGGCAGTTCACCATGAAAAACATGCTTGAAAAAGAGTATTTCCCCAAACCGCCACATTGGTGACATCCACAACTGCCACGACACATTAATTTATCATAATTACAATATAATATGAACAAAACAATTGTCAGAATGACACCATAATAGCCAAATTAAAATAACATAGCTACACACTTAACCAATGTAAACATGGTAGATTTAATCATAAAATAAAATAGAACAATCAACAAATCTAGAAACACACAATGGATTTCAGGGTGTGCATCGTGCTGTTAACCAATTGCGAGCGCTGCATGGAACTCTAACTACAAAGATGGTGGTCATGTTGACTTTAATCTTTGCATCTTACCGTGTTGTTATTTTATCCGTCGAGTGGATAAAGATACGGCCAGATACAGGCCGTATCTGGCCTGCGGGCCATATACGTTTGACACAACTGCTTTAGAGGGATCATTTTATGCAAAACACACTTTTCTTGTCTGTGAGCACCTGTTTTTGTGTGTATTCGGGATCCCCATAGGTAACGGAAATTTTAATTCAAACCATTGAGGCGTTGTAAAGATATTTATAAAACAGTTTGAGACCAGGAAAACTCCTAAGACATTTTGATATTTGATGCCATCTTGCTAAATGTTAGCACGCTAGCCTTTTTAGCTTTGTTTTTAGTTGTAGACCTACGAATCATGTATTGTTGCTATAGCACAGAGGTGTCACATCGCAGTTATGTTTGGCCCCAGAGGGCCGCTTCAAACAGTGAATGCTATTATTACACAATTTTTTAATGCATTTTATTAGTAGATTGTTTTAAAACTAAAATGTAAAAAAAAATGGCAAATTACGATAACTTCACCTCGAAATTGTGTGTATATTACTGTAAATGGAAAAACAGTACTGCTGTTTTATGGTAAAAAAAAAAAAAAAAAGCAGCTCAGTTGCCAGAATTTTACTGTAAAATTTACATTTGTTTTTCTTACTGTAAATTAAAAATATATATATTTTACAGTAAAATTTTGGCACCTGAGAAGCCAGTTTGTTTGTTTTTTTGTTTTGTTTTTACCGCATATCAACAACTGTAGATTTTTCTGTGTATTACTGTAAATGTCAAAACGGCACCACAGTTTATTACAGTAAAAAAAAAAGTAGTTTTTTTTCCATTTAGAGAAAAATGCTGTGAAAACCACGGTAAATTTCACAATTTTACCATGAAATCTATTGCTACTTTTACATTGTACAATTCGATGGATAACTTGCTTTGAAATCATTATTATTAGTATTTATTTCTATTTAAAAAATGCTTTGAATGTTTGATGATATATGTTTGCATAATAAAACAATATTTAAGTTAAAAACATAATTTGCGATTACATGGAGTACATATATTGTTTCCCTCCCAAAATAGAAAGAAATAATACATTTAGTAGGAAAAGTTACAGTACTTTATTGATACATATTATTTCCAGGCTTTCGAGGGCCAAATAAAATGAAGTGGCGGGCCACTGTTAGCATGTTTGATCCAATTTTACAAGTATGCACTTGTGTCATAAATGTTGTTCATTTCAATTATTTCCCAGATTGACACTTTGTTTCAGTCCAAACATTCTGACATGAAAATGAGAAATGTGAGCACTAGAACTGGGTGTAGTATGCACAAATGGGACCAAGTATTTTTAATATATTTTCATTTTGTACTTGTCTCCATCTTTTTGTCTGTGTTTTACACTTTTCTCAACTTTTCTTAAAAAGCCTAACCAGGGACGTAGGTTGTAATTTAGCCTGTGGCTAGAAGTCTTATGTACTTTCACATGGGTTACCTATGGCTAGCAATGTTTCATTGTACTGTCCCTGTCAAATAAATAGAAAAATTTAAAAAAGCAAATGATTCCAACATTTTAACAACGTTTATGTCAAGCTTCAGAATTGGAGAATTCACACGCAATTTCTACACCAATTTTGCTTCATCTGTTGATATTTCCCTTCAGCGACTGGGGGTGTGAGCAAGTGATGCCCTCTTGAGTCACCAAACATGTTTCCATGTTAGATAAAGGTCCACTGTCAGTTTTCCACTCAAACCAGTCGGGAACTAGTTCAATCCAGTCAAATATGAATCGTTTTTGACCTAAATATCCACCTCAGGGGTGTCCAGACTTTAACCAAAACATCAAAACAAGTGGGGGCCATTTTGATATTTTTCATTTTCACTTTCTGTTCAGGAAAACCCTGTTTTTTGTGGCAAAAACACAACATTTTAAAAATATTTCCCCCAAACGTTTTTTTCAAAGTGGAGACTTTGATGTGAACTAATTGGAGCCCTAAATATGTCAATGATTCATGACAACATTGATTATGATTCATTAGTATTTGTTTGAACAATGACATTACTTTTTTTTTTTTAAACTGACTTTATGAGAGCCAAAAAACATAATAAAACAAAGTACTGTACAAGGTCTGCTGTCATTAGGATGCTGACTGCAAGGATGTTCATATATTCCTATTTAGATGAAGAATGACTCATAATGCTTGCGAAGTAAAGGGGGTGGAACCAAGCGTCTTTTCATGTCGCTCTTGCCATTTGCGGGTCTAATTTGGCTGTCAAAGTGTACCAACTTGTCGGAATACGTCATCCTTCTTCTATCCAGGTGAGAGGCATGATGTATGATCTACAATAAACTTTGACGAGCAAAGAAACGAGGAAGCAGCTGATCAGTCGATGTCAACATCGGCACACAGGAAGTGATCACGGCGTCGCTATAAACCGTTTGTCTGATTTAGCACTTATAACAACAATATCACTGATACTTGGTTAATAATCAAGTCAAAAAATGTAAATAGAGTATTGTTGGTGGTTTTTGGATTGTTTTTTTATTGGGTTGTATGGGCGGAATAGAGGAGCTCCCATTGGCTTTGCTGTAAGCTGACTTTTATTTACGTTCATTTACGAGTAAGAATGCATTAGAAAAGAAAAAAAAAGTCATGTCTTTCACAAATAATGATTGTGAACAATAGGCAAAATTCCAAAAAAGCGCAGTTCCCTTTGAAGTAAAATACATCATACTTATTTTTTTTAAATCTCCAAATCAACTTCAGATCTATCTGTCGATTATAAGTTTTTAATTTTCTTTTTGCCATAGAAAAAAAATAAGTTTTCTATGGCAAACACAGAAACTATGCAATATTTTCCCCAAATGATGTGAAGTAATTGGGGCTTTCAATATAACAACATTGATTTTGATTCTTTTTTTTTTGAATGATGAAAAAAAATCACACAAAAGTTTTTAGGGACCCAAAAGGGCTCAACTCATAAAAAGTAAAATACATCATACTTGTTTGTTTTGTTTATTCCTAGATCAATTTCAGAACTATCCGTCGATTTAACTTTTACATTTTTTATGTTTTGTTTTATGTTTTATGCCATTTTTGTCATAGAAAACTTTGTTTTTTATATGGTAAATACACAAAATATGCAATATTTGACCCAAAAAATATTTCAAATTGGAAATTTGGATGTGAAGTAACTGGGGCGTTCGATGTGTCAACAATTTTTAACAATATTGATTTTGATTAGAGATGTCCGATAATATCAGCCGATAAATGCTTTAAAATGTAATATCGGAAATTATCGGTATCGGTTTCAAAAAGTAAAATTAATGACTTTTTAAAACGCCGCTGTACGGAGCGGTACATATCCGGTAAAACACGGACGTAGGGAGCAGTACAGAGCAGTTGCGTCTTCCAGTCAGCAGCCCCTCCTATCTCCCCTCTCCCACACACAACACAGGAGTTGCCGACTGCAGCATGAGAGGTTTACTGGCGACGCTTGATGACCTCATCAAACCGCTGCAAGCGTAGCATAACCACAAGAGTGTGTTGTTGCCGGTGCTGTAGCCGTGGTTAACAAGCGAGCTCGCTCGGTGACTAACTAACGACACTATGTCTATGGTTTGGGATTATTTTAAAGTGTGTCTGACGGATAAAAAACTGGCAATTTGCAATGACTGCAAAAAGTTGGTTATGTGAGGAGGAACCAAGACGTCTTCCTTTAATACGAGCAATTTGATCTCCCACCTCTTCAAGAATCATAAGGAGATACATGATGAAAACAAGCGGAAGATGGATGAAAAGCAAACACCGAAAGCAGCTTGCAGTGAACGGAGGTGCCCTGTCTCAACGCAGCATTTCAGAAGCTCTGGCTGACTGCTAGGCCACTTCAAGCACTCACCACTAGCTTGCAGCACATTTGTGTTACTCATACAAATTCGTTAGAGCAGGGCAAATTGAGCCCAGTTTATAATTTCCTGTTATACAGTATGCCAGGCAGTCTACTAAAGGAGGACTATGTTATTGTTTACTTTATTACTCTAGTATATTCCGGACTGAAGCTGTGTGCTTTCATTGTTTTTGTAGCTGTTGTTTTGAGGCATGTTTAAAAAAAATAAAAAATAATGCACTTTGTGAAAGTCAAAGTATAGTACTTCCCATAGTTGTAGTGGGTATCATGGTTATCCCAGGTAGAGCATGTCCCAAGTTCCAAGCTGCTGTTTTGAGGCATGTTAAAAAAAATAATGCACTTTGTGACTTCAATAATAAATATGGCAGTGCCATGTTGGCACTTATTTCCACAACTTGAGTTGAAGTTGTTCTATTTTGGAAAACCTTGTTACTTTGTTTAATGCATCCAGCGGGGCATCACAACAAAATTAGGCATAATAATGTGTTAATTCCACAACTGTATATATTGGTATCGGTTGATATCGGAATCGGTAATTAAGAGTTGGACAATATCAGAATATCGGATATCGGCAAAAAAACCATTATCGGACATCTCTAATTTTGATTCATTATTATTTTTTTGAATGACATTTAAAAAAAAAAAAAAAAAAATCACACTAAAACTCTTACGGACCCAAAAGGGCCCCACTCATGAAAGTGTTGGGTAAAATACATCATACTAATTTTTTAAAACTCTAGATCAACTTCAGATGTATCCATCAATTATTAGTCTTTGATTTTTCATGTTTTGTTTGTTTGTTTAATGCCCATGTTGTCATAGAAAACTTGGTTTTTTAAACGGCAAACACAAAGTATGCAAAATATTTTTCCCGAAAAAATATTTCAAAGTGGAATTTTGTATGTGAGGTAATTGGAGCTTTCAATAGATCAATGACATTCATTTTAATTCATTATTACCTTTTGAGCAATGACCGTTAAAAAAAAAAGCCTACAAGTCAGCTTTGTGTTATTAGTGAACATTGCAACTTTTTCTCGTTACATTTCACCTTTTTGCTCATTTATTCCATTTTTTAACGTTTTTTGGTAATACTATTTTCAAAATAGTATTACCCCCCCCCCACTGATCTACCTAGACCTTGTCTTGCTGATTATCTGTGTAAAGCTGGGATGACCACGCTGATTTTAACAGTGTTTTATTGAACAACATACACACCAGACAACATCGTCTTGAAGAAAATTAGCCATATCTTTGCATAAAAAATTAAGAGTTTAACACATGAAAGTAGACCAGCTACTTTAGTTGAAATGTTTATACAATTAGCTTCAAAGTCGTTACATCACCTCCAGACTGGTGCCGACTCAGCAACGTCCGTTCTTCTTTTTCTTCTTCTTCTTCTTATCTCCGTGCCTTCACTCACATTGCAGATAGTCCAGTGCAAGAGTCAGTGTCCACTTGGCAGACTTTTATGCTTGTGTCGGAGGCTGGACGGCGTCCGTGTGAGCTGAGGCCGTGATTGGGTTGACGCTGTATTCCATGTACGCAGGCGGCAGGTCGTCAGGCTTGCACCCCAGCTGGAACACAACGGATAACAACAGTTTAAAAAAAAAACAACAATTCTGCCATTTACGGATTTTCTGATGAGGTTTTGAGACGTCTCCTACAACCAGTATTGTGCTGTTGAAGCAAGACTGTTTTTTTTAAATTTTTGTGTTGTGACATTTAAGCGAAAAAAAAGTTTTAGAAAAATATAAATTTTCTGCCATTTTCGGGTTTTGCTGGGACTCCTGATGAGGTTTTGAGACATCTCCTACAACTACAGGACCAGTATTGTGCTGTTGAAGCAAGTCCGTTTTTTGTATTTTTGTGTTACGACATTTTAGCGGAAAAATAGTTTTAGAAAAATATACATTTTCTGCCATTTTCAGGTTTTGCCGGGACTCCTGATGAGGTTTTGAGACAATCTCCTCCACCTACAGGACCAGTATTGTGCTGTTGAAGTGTTGTAGAATTTCTGACCTTTTGACCTATATTTCTTGTCTATTAAGAATGTCTGCTCATTTTCAATTCTCTTCTATTTTGTGCCATTGAATGGACCAGTTGTGGGACAAAGGTGAATACGGAGTTATGCCAACCTGTCTACAGAATGTTTAGATTTTCCAAATATGACTAAGAGATACAAGGTTGTTTTGGAACAGACAAACCAAAACAACACAATCATGACGCACTAGATAAAAACAGTGACGCACGAGATAAAAAACAGTGACGCACAAGAGACATATAAAAAATGGCAGAACACCGGAACTCGACAGTGATTTTGGCTTGTGTGTGTCTTGTTTGCTCCGGAGTACATGTGGTCTGTCTGCACGGCCAACTCAATTCAACCTGCACTTCTGATAATGGGTAAATAAATGTGTTGTACTAAACTACTTTTGTTGCCTGCTTAAGCTTCGGACAATCCACTACACAAATTGGCGTCACGAACAGGATGGCCCAGAAGCTACAGGTCGACAGCCGCTCCCGCTCTCTCTGTCAGGCAGACAGTGTGTTGCACGCGCGCATCACAAGGTAAGCAGTTGGCTTAAAGTGTAAACATTTTCTGCCTGGAGAGAGCCGGATCGATAAGACTAATTGCTGAACCTGCTTTTGATAAAAGATAGGTTTAGTCAGGTTCTCCAAAAACAACCTGGAATGGGGTCAATTATGGTTGGATTGAGTTGTTTTATATGTGATCATTTGTCTGTGTGTTTGTTGAAAACTTGTGATTTCTTGTTTTTAGCTATAAGGGGATTGTTAATAGAATGTTGGTGGTTTGGAGTGTTTTTGAAGCGTAGACTATGTGAGACGAAAAATTTACTTTAACCTCTTCATCCTCTGTCGTTGCTGGCAGAGGATGCTTCTTTCTGCAAGTGCATCAGAATTAGCCAGAGTTGGATACAGCTAAATTTAAGGCAGGGTTTGCTAACTGGTGTGACATTTGGCCCATACAAATTTATGAAGTCTATGAATGTGCGACATATCTCTCTATGTGGAAACTGCAGCGGTGGAAAAGCCTCATTTTGGGTGACCGTTTGGTGACTCCGGTAAAGGAGATCAACTGAGCTGTATTTGTCACGACGTTCTGTTTAATTGGCTGCAGTATAGATGGATAGAGATTGCGCTCCATATGGTAGAGCTTTGGTGGAGCTTTGGTGAAACTGTATGGAACTGACCAAAACATGATGACTGTAGAGCATTGAGTGATTATCAGTGACTATGGTGCTTTTATGCTGTTGCCGTGTATTGGTCAGGGAGTAAAACCAGGGGCTGCTCCGCTGAACGGGTTAATCGCCGTTGTATGAGTAATGAAGGGAACTGTGTTTGTTAATGAGACGGCCGATTCCACAAAAGCACGCGTGCATTAGTTGTTTATATTTGTCCGGACATGGGGTGGTATTGTAATTTATAAATGTGTGTGTATAATGATGAATGCTGAAATGTGTGTGTATTGAGTGATTCAGTTTATGTTGGTACATTTAGATATATGCGTAATTTAATAACTTTTGTGTAGCACCTGTTTTCTTATCTGTTTTAATTCCCCTGTAATTGTCTATTCCCCTCTTCTGAAAGGCAAACATTATACCTCTCGGTATTCCCCCTCCCTCACGCAACCTCCCCCCTCCCCTCCCTTCACGCTTTTTCTCACAGCCCCGCTATCTGTAAAAGTTGGGAAATTGTCCAAAATGTGTGTGCTTGTGAGAAAATAGACAAAGTTATGTACAGAAAACATATGAGTGAATGATCCATCCATATAATTATCTTCTTCCGCTTATCAAGAGGTTGGATTGCGGAGGCAGCAGCCTATGGAAGCCCAGTACTCCCCCTCTTTGGCGCTGCGAGCGAATTCCAGTCATTTGAATTTGTTTTTAACTGTGCTGGTGATTGTGACTGTGCGATATTATAGTTGTAAGAAGGCGTTGAAACTATAAATACGGAAAAAAGGCACTCGCTCTCTGGTAAATTCTCTGTGTGTGAGTGCGTGTGTGACGCATATAAAAAAAAAAAAAAGGAGGCCCTGCTGGAAGACCTTTTAAGATAAGGGATGTGTGCGTGTGACAAGGCTGTGTGAGTGACAGCTGCGTGAGGCGTGGGCCGAAGAGGTGTGACACTGTTAGCATAGCATTGAGCTAGGTTAGCATTGAGTTAGCATAGCATTGGATTAGTTTAGCATTGAGCTAGGTTTAAAGAATAAATAAGTAAATAAATTTAAAAAAAACTATATATATATATATATATATATATATATATATATATATATATATATATATATATATATATATATATATATATATATATATATATATATATATATATATATATATATAGTGGACAGCTGTACTCAATCTGAAGAGAAGGCTGACAGGTTGGTTTTGATAATAGGAAAAATAAAATATACTGTATATGAATAAATAAACATTTAAATATCAATACATACATTTGGACTGGGACATTTAAGCATTGTTAAATTCATTAGTCATTAATTATGTGTGTAATATACTGTATTGAACAGCCCTGTTGCTTATCTGATCCATCCAGTTCCTGTGTGGAAGTTGAGACAAACACACACACACACGCACATCATAGATTAGAACACATTGTAGCTTTGAATTAATAATGATATAGCAAACACATGAAATAAAATTGAATTAAATTTAATAAAGGTAAAATGATTATTTAATTATATTGACATTTTAATTATTTCAAGAATAATCACGATGAAGTAAAATTTTAATTTATATTCTAAAACTTCTAACAAACATCTGTGCAAACTGTGAAACATGTAGTCTGAAGAAGTACCGATAAGAGTCGCCAACACTCAGCGCCATAGTCAAAACAAAACGTAGAGAAGCGTTAAACACATTCTAATCAGAAGGAAGACAGACCAAAATATGAGAACTTAAGTAAACAGACAGCAAGTAAACCAGAAATAATAATGTAAATAAATAACAAAGAAAGCAAATTTCTATGTGACATTGGTGCATGTAGAATTACATGTAGAGAATAAAACTAAATGGAAATAACTGTCTGCAAGATGAGCATGACGTCATGAATTGTGCTCGGGTTAGTAATAGATAGATAGATAGACAGATAAAACGTTATTGATTCCTTCAGGAGAGTTCCCTCAGGAAGAAGAAGTAAAAAGTAAACAGTAACTAATAAGGGTATAAATGGAAACAAAATAGAAAAATATTACAAGGAGAATAAAAAGAGAACAGTAAAATAAGAATATAATAAGAGAAACTAGGCATTAACGACCATGATATAAAAAAGTATTGTACTGTTATTGTTTTGCATTCCCTGTCATCCTAGCCCCCCCCCCCCAAAGAGGAGTTGTACAGTCTAATGATGTGTGGGACAAAGGATTTTTATAGTCTAAATCAGTAGTTCTCAAAGGAGGGGGGTACCTGAGATTTTAAATATTTTAAAATAGCAACAATTCAAAATCCTTTATAAATATAATTATAGAAGAATAATACTTCAACATATACTTCAATATTTAGAATTAAGTTCATGAGCCCAGATGGATCTCTATTACAATATCCAAAGAAGGTTGATGATTGATTATATGTATAGAAATCTTTATTATAATTTAATCACTTGTTTAATTTTTAAAACGTTTTAGTTATTCTTATATTTTTTTGTTGTCCAAATAAGTCAAGTAAGACCACAACAAATGAGCAATATGGTGCACTGTTATACAATTTAATAAATCAGAAATTGATGACATTATGCTGTATTTTATTTCTTTATTATACTGGGAAAAAAGGTTGAAAACCACTGCCCTAAATCATATCTAAAGCTAAAATTATGTTATAAGACTGATTATTTTGGATTATTGTGTTTGTATTGAGAGAGAAAGAGAGAGAGCAGGTGAAGGAAGATTGTTTGTTTGGTTGGTTGAGTGAAATGGGAAGAAATCAATAGGAATAATTACATGCAAAATGGAATAAAACTATGAGTGCAATAGATAATGAATGAATAAATGAAATAAGTTTATTTTGGTCATATAATCAATCAGTTTGTGTGAGCAGTTTAACAGTACAGATTAGACATATTAACAATCATACACATTTACACACAGAAAGAAAAGAAAAGAAAAAGAATGACCGAAAAAGGAATAGGCGGAAGCCAAAGCTTATATTGACCTATCCTATACATTCACTGGACATTAAATTACCTGGAACATCAACGTTAAAAGATGAAAGTATTTGTTACTATATTTTATAATGTTCAAAAAACTTTACTTTTCAAGGGTCTCCAAAACCATAACAAAAAACTACATGTGTTCAGCTCATCACTGAGGATGGTCCATCATTTAACTCCTAAAACTGAAATACATTTGTGTCTTTATTTTTATTTTACTTGACCTATTTTAAAAATCAATATCCCCCGTAAATGATAGTTTTCTCCTCATAATGTAAATAAGCTAAGAATACAAACTGGAAGGCTGTTGTTCTTTACTCGGAAACATAATTGCCATTGTTTTAAAATTAAATTATCTGAACATTTAACACATTATGACTTATAAAAAATGGATTGGTATGATCATAATAATAATGCTTTGTGTATTATTGAAATGAGCCTTTTAAGTTTAAGTATTGGGTCTATATTTCTTTTATAAACATTTCCCCAAACTTCAAAACAATGTTACATATGGAATAAATAAATGAATGACATAACATATGCAGACATTTCTTATTCAGCATGTGTTTACTTTATACCGAATAGCAATGGATTTGGATATTTTTCTTTAATATGTTCAATATGCGGCTTCCAACATATTAATGATCAATTACTATTCTCAAGAATGTAGTTCATATACTCTGTCAATTTCCACTTGATTCAACTTTAATTTTTGTTTCACAATTTGACTTTGCACCCTGGACAGGTCGCCACCTCATCACAGGGCCAACACAGATAGATAGACAGACAACATTCACACACTAGGGCAAATTTAGTCTTATCAATTTCCCCATATTGAGATTTATTACTTAAAATAACTACTTAACCACTATTGTGAAACACCTTTCTAATTTATGGGAGTATTGGGATAGGATTGAGGAAGATGTCTGCTGTGGTGGAGGAGGTTAGTGTGGAAATTAATTTAATAAAAGTAAGTTTAAGTCGGGTAACTTTAAAGTGTAGTCTGACATTTTTAGTTTGGAGTAATTAATATTTTTAATTAGACATTGCATTCCACCATACATCTGGGAGGTGGCCTTGTGAGGTGTTTGTGCTGCGATATCAGGACAGCTGGCACAAAACAATGTGTGTGTGTGCATGTTGTGACTAGTGTGAAAGAGAAGATGGAAAAACGAGAAAGAAAAAAAAACATTCTTTTGTTTTGGAGAATATCACGCACAGCGGGAGGTCAGAGTGCAAGCATGACAGCTTGCTCGCGCCTACTGATAGACAAATGATAGTTTAAATTAATTTGTAGATAATCTTTAAGTGAATTAAAAGGGTACTTAAATACACATGAAGTAGTATGTATAATCTTTGAATTAGGGTTATTGATTAACATTTAATGGGATAGTTAAGACTGTGATTTTAAAACGTGATATGCAAAATTGAACTAACCGAGAGGATATGAAAACGATGGGTGTACATGTTTTGAGTTCCAAATTCTGGAGGAAAAAAAAACAAAACAAAAAAAAAACCTCAACAAAACGTAAAACCATACAGACGGACTTGGGTAGTAGCCACAGTTGTGCTAGGTCAAGCGAGGGTGGAAAGGATAAGCAGCCGGGGGACTGCCAACTTCTCTGAACAAGACAAGCTCCAGAGTTGTAGCCAGAACATGCTCACAAAAAATACAGGTGTGACAGAGGACGCCCACAGCAGGACGAACAGCAGGATACAAACAGACCCCTGCTGGACATAAGTGTCAACGGACAATGTTCAACACAATCTTTGAAGCATTCCTTTGTGGTCAACCTGCACACACCTTGTAATGACCTGCTTATGAACTGTGCCCTGACATTCAATACTGCACAGAAGGAACTTCCTGATGTTGCCTGACAGCACGACATCAGCTGACAACTACTGGGGACGCCTCCCAGGAACGAATGGAGGACGGGGACTGCTCCAACTGTCCTAGCACTGGCTGACTGAGGTGCGTCCGTGTGTCCTGCCACCCAAACCGCCAAAGTGTATGATCACCAATTAGACGACTCATATTAGGAGCCTTTTGACTCTTATATATGGTGGGACTCAAGGTATGGCCGCTCATGTAAACTATCCTTACAACAATTAGCATGGTATAAGATGGACAACTAATGACCCACATTGTTCCTTTGCTCTCTGTCCTGCCTATCAAATGATAAAACAGGGCGTAGCTGCCGCTGATTGGACCGATACGCAAATACCACATTTTTAATTATTTCGGTTGTCTGTTAAAAACATAGCTATGGGTTGCAATTTGGACACTCCTGCTGTAGGCTACAAGGAGCTAGCAGCTACACAACAGCTGAGCTAAAATAACAAATTTAAGCATATCAAATATTTATAGTTGCTTATTACATACACAAAGTCGCAGAGAGACAGAAGTCTGTAGAAAGTATTCAGTAACAAACGTGTCCGCATTATTAAACTTTCTACCACAGGAAACATACTGAACAAATACAGCAGTTAATGTCAGACTATAATCTGGGATACCTTGTCTATCAGAGACATGGTTAAAACCCACAACACCTTTCGTTCTAATTAATGTCCCGGGGTACAACATTACAGAAAAACAGATCGAGTGACAAAGGGGGGAGGAATTATGATTTATGAAAGGGAAAACATTAAAAGTAGATCAATTTGAGTATGTTAAAATTTAAATTACATTTTCCTCAGAAATGTATTTCAAGGTAATTGTAGTATACCGACCGACCACAGCTAAAGACATTTTTCTCGATTCATTTTCAGACATCCTCAAACAGCATAGTATGAAAAAATTTAACATCATGGGGGACGTTAATCTGGACTGGTTAAATAAGACGCGTAGAAAGAAATTTAAGGATATTGAAAAACACTGTTTTACAAGATACAAATGATAAGCAGCCCTACTAAAATTACAATTGGATGACAAAAATCAAAGAGATCATCTGTAAATACACTAATACAAAACCAGAAAGAAGAGTGCTAAAATAAAAATACCTTGGATTAATAAAACAATTTGGATTCTAATAAAGACATCGGGACTCAGCTCTCAAAAGAGCAATTAAAACAGGTCTAAAAACAGATCGTATGATTTTAAAAGTTTGAAGGAACAAAGTTACAATGTTTATGCGGAAGTCTAAGGCTGACTTTCACTTAGAATTAATCAAAGCTGCAAAAGGGAACATTAGAAAGTTATGGAAAACCATGTACAAACTTACGGGAAGAGAGCAAACAAGAAACAACACTATAACATTAAATATCAATGGCGCTACTATTGCAGACAGTCTGGACATAAGTAATAATTTTAATGAACATTTCTTCTAGTCTGTACAAACCCTGAATAAAAAGTCCCTCAAAATCAGTGCAAATAATTGTCATTTATTCAGGATGGACTAATTTTAGAATTAACAAATGAAACAAAGTTAAACAAAATCTTCGCTGAATTATCAGACTCACGATCTAGAGATATATACGGGTTGGACACTATCTTCCTAAAAACGTATAAGGATTGTATTATTGCTCGTATAACAACAATTGATAAATAAATTAATAAAGGAAAACACTTTCCCTACCACGTCGAGAAACTGCTACTATAATTAAATCCATAAAGCAGGAAATAAACAAGACATCAACAAGTACAGACCAATTAGCCTTCTCCACGTTATAACAAAAGGAATAGAAAATTTGAAGTTAAAAAGTGGCTTTGGAGCAATCAAGGCTGCTCACACGGTCACTAAGAGGGGCATTATGTTGACACATCAACTTAATGTGTATTATATTTATCCATGAGAGCATTTTTGTTGTAAATTGTGAGGTATGGCTGTTAAAATCTTGGTTGTTTTTACGAATGAGGACAGAGCATTTATGGTCTTTGTGAGATGATGTAAATAAGGTGTGGTTGTATTGTATATTAAGAATATGTCCATGAAGGGGCATTTTATGACCTTTCTTAATTTGATTACATGCTACAATATGATTATTTTTTGATTAATTATTGATTATTATGAATGCATATATTTATTATGATTAATTAGTGTCATAATTTTATTGCTTGATTTTTGGATCCCTTTAATTTAGGTAGCCAGGGACTACAGATGGAAAGTAGCTATTTAGATATAATCTGGTACAGAACATATCTGTTTCTGAACTTAATGTTTCTGTGCATTGTCCCATCATAGATAGACTAAATTAAATACAACTATTTAGTGAATTATTGAGGCCACAATAATTCACTAGGTGTTGTAAAATATCAAAGTACTATTGCAAAAGCGAACAGTGACCTCAAACATGACCTGTCCTCCGCCTCTGTTCTTGCTGCGCTTGACTATCAGCTGCCTTTTCTTTTTCTTGGATGTTTCTGAAACTACTACTACTACCACTACTACTACTACTATTACTATTACTACGACTAACACTGTCCCTGTTTCAGGGACAGAGGGGGGAGGTGAGTTTGGATTGGGTCAAGTTTGAGCGTGTTGAGGTTTTATTTAATCGATATGATCAATCCGGTACAAGAATAAGGGAACGTAATGATTTAGATTGACAATTGCAGTGGTTGGCGAAAGCAACCCCAACCTCAAAGGAGGGTGCCAATTCAGTAATTAAATGTTTTGTGAATGATCTAATATCCCGACATGGTTTCCCCAAAAAAGATTAGGTCAAACAACGGCACCTATTTTAAGAAAACAGGTTATCGTCTTCAGTCACAAGATCAGCACTTCTCAGGACCAGCAGCTTCCTAGGAAGGCGGAAAGACCATGAGACCAAAATGGTATGTTTGCAAAATGTAGAATTTGTGTGCCAGTTCCTCTGTGCAGATTTGAGGATGAAAGCAGCCACTCCAGATTCCCTTGCACTCGCTAAGAGGGGCACGGTCAAAGCCAATCCAGGACCAACACCCGATACCTGACTGGAGGGAACCGAGAGGAGGGACAACACCTTGCCAGTGATGACGAGAACGACTAAGGTTGCCAGCCAATGTGTCCACCGGGACTCCAGCAGCTGTGGAAAGAAGTGTCGGGAGTGCCGAAGCAGCGAGGAGGCCTGGAAGCAAGCCGAGGGCCTGGACCAAAGCCCCACGCCCCATACTCTGCCCCAGCCTTCCCCAAAGCCCCCACAGCTCCAACTTTTTCTCAGCTTTTCCCCAATTTCGGCCAGCACGGACATGCCATTAAACAGTCTGCCCAATGGACTGAACCACACCCCAAGAAGAGACAGAGACAGACTGTTTGAGTGGAACTCTTTCTTCACCAAGGCAGCCAAAAATCCCAACGAGGTGTCGGCAGGTCACCAGCCTGAGGCACCACCGAGCCATCTATACGAGCACTAATCGAACATGGACTCATACGAAATTCAGTTGTGTGTTCAAAATCAATTGGTAATTAACAATATTGGTAACTACATTCATTGCAAATGCCGGAAAAAATATTTTTGCAAATGTCTTACAGTCATAAGTCTATATACATTCATCTATTTATGTTCAATGATGTTCATGATCAAAGTATTTGTTATTCCTTTACTAAATCAAAGGGTAGGCCACTAATTGTGTTCTGTGAGATGGTTTTACTGCAGGCTGGTAACAGCGATCGCTCTGAAGGAGGGTCATAGACGGAATTTTTGCCTCGTATAAAAACATTGAGGTTTTTGCCTCTATCTGTGGTAGAGATTTAACTAGTGGTCTACATAAGAAATTGTTTTGGTCCAGGGTCTTAAGACCCTGGAAGGAGGGTATGTCGTAGAATTTCTGACCTTTTGACCTATATTTCGTGTCTTTTAAGATGAGGTTTTGAGACATCTTCTACAACTACAGGACCAGTATTGTGCTATTGAAGTAAGACATTTTTTTTTATTTTTTGCGTAAGGGTCCCCCCCTGTGCTGTGGAAGCAAGGCCGTTTCTTAAATTTGTGTGTAAGGGTCCCCCCTTACGACATTTTTGTGAAAAAAAGTTTACGAAAAATATACATTTTGTGCCATTTTCGGGTTTCGGCACTCCTGATGAGGTTTTGAGACATCTCCTACAACTACAGGACCAGTATTGTGCTGTTGAAGAAAGTCGTTTTTTTGTATTTTTGTGTTACGACATTTTAGCGAAAAAAAGTTTTAGAAAAATATACATTTTATGCCATTTTCGGGTTTTGCCGGGACTCCTGATGAGGTTTTGAGACATCTCCTACAACTAATCACCAAAAATGATTCCCGGGCGCGGCTACGCTGCTGCCCACTGCTCCCCTCACCTCCCAGGGGGTGATCAAGGGGATGGGTCAAATGCAGAGGACAAATTTCACCACACCTAGTGTGTGTGTGACAATCATTGGTACTTTAACTTTACATGACCAGTATTGTGCTGTTGAAGTAAGACAGTTTTTTTTATTTTTTGCGTAAGGACCAGTATTGTACTGTTGTTTTATTTATTTTTTGCGTAAGGGTCCCCCCTTACGGCATTTTAGCGGGAAACGTTTTTTAAAAATTGTAATTTTCTGCCATTTTCAAGTTTTTTCGGCACTTCTGATGAGGTTTTGAGACATCTACTACTACAGGACCAGTATTGTGCTATTGAAGTAAGACAGTTTTTTTGATTTTATGCGTAAGGATCCCCCCTTACGACATTTTAGCGGAAAAAGTTTTAAAAATGTTTTAATTTTCTGCCATTTTCGAGTTTTGTCGGCACTCCTGATGAGGTTTTGAGACATCTCCTACAACTACAGGACCAGTATTGTGCTGTTGAAGCAAGTACGTTTTTTGTATTTTTGTGTTACGACATTTTAGCGAAAAAAGTATTAGAAAAATATAAATTTTCTGCCATTTTCGGGTTTTGCCGGGACTCCTGATGAGGTTTTGAGACATCTCCTACAATTACAGGACCAGCATTGTGCTGTTGAAGCAAGACCGTTTTTTTTATTTTTTGCGTAAGGGTCCCCCCTTACGACATTTTAGCGGAAAAAAGTTTTAAAAATGTTTAAATTTTCTGCCATTTTCGAGTTTTGTCGGCACTCCTGATGAGGTTTTGAGACATCTCCTACAACTACAGGACCAGTATTGTCCTGTTGAACCAAGACACATTTTTAAATGTTTGGATAAGGGTACCCCTTTACGACATTTAAGCGAAAAAAACGTTTTTTAAAAATATACATTTTCTGCCATTTTCGGGTTTTGCCGGGACTCCTGATGAGGTTTTGAGACATCTCCTACAACTACAGGACCAGTATTGTGCTGTTGAAGCAAGTCCGTTTTTTCTATTTTTGTGTTACGACATTTTAGCGGAAAAAAGTTTTAGAAAATGTGGAGGATATATATATATACATATATACATATTTAAGAGTTATTTATTTCTATAGTCATATTTGAAACAGCTAGTGTTTTCCATTTGTACTCTATTTTTTTTATCTTATGCCCGCAAGAACACTGTGTGAGTTACCTTGAGGCTTTGGAATGTAGGGAGTTGGAGTACTCCATAATATCTTATCTTTAGTTGAACAATGAACCTGTATGTCCCATCTGGGGAGGGTGGGGGCTGTTGGCGGATTCAAGAAGTAGTCTCTTCCGTATGAGTGTTAGATCAACTCGGGGAACCGATACGAATGTGTTGTTTGAGTTGACCTCCCAAGGCTTTGGAATAAACTAGAAAATACCTATTAAGTTCTGGTGATCCTTCATACTCCGCTTATATGTAATCCGAAAGAATTTGGGATTGACCAGCAATTTAAGATTCCCTTGGAGGAAGGACTGGTCGCAACGCAACAATTTGGGGGCTTCGTCCGGGAATGACACGCTGAGAATTGGACATCTCTTGCACTCTTCTGGACAGACTCACCTGGCCAAAACATAAATCAAGGTAAGCAGAGCCTTTTTGTAAAATCTGCATTAGGAGTCTGTCCTAAAGTCTGTAAGTCAAACACTGTTTTGGACCCCAGACACAGAGTGGTAATATTGTAATATTGATTGCATTTTTGCCTTACCCGCCACTACATAATGGTTGTAAAGAGTGGTCAACTCACGTCATTGTGTCTGGACTACCGTGACGGGCAGTTTCATTGACGAGTGAACTAATAGTCGGGTGTAGCTCACCCTGGGTGTTTGGTCTTCTCTAAAAGAGTCGGGTTGAGAGATCCCGGTGACATTGAGCACTAAAATGTAAGGAAACGGTTGGAGGCCATTTGTAAAAAGTACAATAAAGATTCCCTGGTTGAGAGATCCCGGTGACACTAATGTGTGCACTAAAATTAAGACAAAAGAGACACGATGGACGGAGAATTTGTCAGAAAAAATAAATACATGTGTAGAGACGGGTGGGGAAAATGTGATGAATGGTTACCATTTAATGGTTAATTGAATGTGTTGTTGGCGACAATGGAATTAGCAGGTAGAGTTTAAAAAGAAAAGAAAAAAGAGCCTAGTAAGGGTTAAGAGGGAGTTTACAACACTCGTAAAGTCGTGAACTCAAACGTTTGGTAAATTAGAAAAGTAACTGGAAGTTATATGGTAAAGTGAAACACAGAGAAAGAGCTTTCGTGGAGCTTTTTCTTTTGTGTGTGTGTGCGTGAGTGCTTACGCGTGCTTGTGTGTGCGTGCACGCTTGCTTGTGCGTGTGTGTGCTGCTGATGACTATGGAATCCACAGGGAGAGACAAAAAGGAAAGAGGGAAAGTTGTAAAGGAGTTGACTCGGGCACAGGGCGAGGTGCTTAATGGGTTAATAGAGGGCTTGCAGAACTTATGTGCTCGAGAATTTAAGAGTTTGACGGATGAGAAAAGAAAGTTAGAGGGAATACATGTAAGGGGGGTTACATGGAAAAACGATATGCAGTGAAAGAACTGATAAGAATAGAAAATCATATGAAAAAATGGACAGACTGGTCTTTCGCCTGTCGCGCATGCACTAGATTATTCAAACGACCCGCCCAGACTTTGACTAAGCCACCGCCCTATGACGTGAAACCGGAATCGTCTTTATACCCACTTTTGACAGTCACGGGAGGGGCTTTGGTGGTCCAACCAAAGAGGAAGCTCTCTGGCCCGCCCCCTACTCCAGTGACAAGCGCGGGCGATACTCCCATGCCCCCTCTAAGATTGATCCCACCTCCGAAACTTAATCTGTCTCCCTCGTCACAAATTCTTGACCCCTCCCTCTGCCAAAAGCAGCACATATGAGGGACATACAGGTATATGCAGAATTGGACAGAGCAGAATGATGACAACAAGGCTGGTGGTAGTGTAGCAAGGAAACAACTCCTTAATGTACAGATCGCTGAAGATAAAAAGTCAAAAGAACCGAAAGGTCAAAAATCAGCTGAAGTATATTCAGCAGTGGGTGACCTTGCTTTTGAGCTCCAGCAGATGGAGGAAAGAATCCTCAACAGACGTGAGACCAGACGGTTGGACTCGGGTGGTGGACGACGCGGTGCTCCAAGGTCAGTCCAGGGTGGCAACTGTTTTACATGCGGCCAGCCGGGTCACTGGCAACGTGACTGTCCTAACTTCTCTGAACGAGACAGGCTCCGATTTGCAGCCAAATCATCATACAGGCGTGGCAAAGGACGTCCAAAGCAGGAGCCCCAGCAGGAAATACAGACAGGCCCCCTGCTGGACATAAGTGTCAACGGACAATGTTATCAGTTCATGATTGACACTGGTGCCACACACTCATTTCTGAATGCGGTGGTTCCAAAGAAACTGTGTGCTTCCTTTTTGAAGGTCAAAGGCTTCGCTGGGGTCACAAGAATGTTACCTGTCACCAAACCACTTCCGGTTCAGATTGCTGGACACTCATTGAAGCACCCCTTCGTGGTC
Source organism: Entelurus aequoreus (assembly GCF_033978785.1). Lineage (NCBI taxonomy): Eukaryota > Metazoa > Chordata > Actinopteri > Syngnathiformes > Syngnathidae > Entelurus > Entelurus aequoreus. The sequence continues at coordinate 42,556,695 of NC_084736.1, forward strand.
GACCTGCACACACCTTGTCTGCTTGGTAATGACCTGCTTTACAAACTGTACCCTGAAATTCAATATCGCACAGAAGGAACCTTCCTGGTGTTACCTGACGGCACAACCACCAAGCTGCGACACCACTACGAAGGCTCCTCCATGAGCATGAGCTCATACCACAGCCTGAAGCACCAGAAATGGCTGACATCTACTGGGTACGCCTCCTCCTCCCAGGAACGAATGCAGGACAAGGACTGCTCCAACTGTTCTATCAGTGAAAGCCCTGGCTGACTGAGCTGCTTCCGTGTGTACCGCCACCGATCCGCCACATGTTATGATCACCAGTTAGACGACTCATACCAAGAGGCCTTTGACTCCTACATATGTTGGAATTCAAGGTGTGGCTGCTCATGTTGACCTATCTTTGCAACAACTAGCATTGTATAAGATGGACACAATTGCTGTCCCACATTGTTCCCTTGCTCTCTGTCCCGCTTACGAAACCAAAGACTTAGGTCCAATGATGAAACACGGCGTAGCTGCCACTGATTGAACCGACACGCAAATACCACATTTTTAATTGTTTCAGTTGTCTGTTAAACACATACTGTAACTATGGGCTGCACTTTGGACACCCCGGCTGTAGGCTACGAGGAGCTAGCAGCCAAACAACAGCTGAGCTAAAACAACACATTTAAGCATATCAAATAATTATAGTTGCTTATTACATACACAAAGTCCCCATGACAGAAGTCTGATAGAAAGTATTCAGTAACAAACGTGTCCGCATCATTCAACTTTCTACAACATGAGCTTAACTTAATGAATTATTGTGGCCACCAGGTGTGGTAAAATATCTAATTACCATTGCAAAAGCATCCGCCATAAGGTTAGTGTTTTTCTAGTATTTGTGTCAATATAAATATAAGCATATTTTGTGGCTTTCACCATATTGAATAATTTGCATAAAATGTAGGGTTGATATCGCTAAGGGGTCCCCTACCCTAATACCACCCTCCAGTGGTCCACAGAGGCTGAAAAGACTTTCATTGACCTCAAACATGACCTGTCCTCCGCCTCTGCTCTTGCTGTTCTTGACTATCAGCTGCCCTTTTTCTTGGATGTTTCTGAAAGTGATAGTACTACTAACACAGTCCCTTTTTCAGAAACAGAAGGGGGAGGAGGTGAGGGTGGATCGTGTCGAGTTTGAGTGCGTCGAGTTTTTGATTTCATTGATATGATCAAGGGAAAAGGTACTTGCTAACTTGCGTTGACAATTACAGTGGTTGGCCGGAATCAACCCCAACCTCAAAGGAAGATGCAAAATCAGTAATTAAATGGCTTGTGAATGACCTAATGATTTTGGTTTCCCCAAAAAGATTAGGTCAGACAAAGGCACCCATTTTAAAAATACTCACTTAGCTTTGGTCGAAAAGGCTCTCGGACTAGAACACAGGTTCGGCTCGGTGTACCATCCTCAGTCCCAAGGTAAGGTCGAGAGAAAGAACCAAAACATCAAAACAAATTGGCTAAAATCTGTGCACAGACCAAATTGAATTGGATTGACATGTTGCCACTAGCGTTAATGATGATTCGAATGTCTGTGAATAAAACTGTTTTACCGCCCTTTGAATTTTTCACCCTATGAACTGCATACAGGTCTGCCCTTCCCAGGACCAGCAGCATGAAACAACATGCTTTTTTACAATATTGGGTTCTGACGATTTGATCATTGAATTTTGGTCATTTACGGCCTAGAAATGTTGGGAGAGTGGCCGTGCCAGCAACCTGAGGGTTCCTGGTGTGATCCCCACCTTCTACCAACCTTGTCACGTCCGTTGTGTCCTTGAGCAAGACACTTCACCCTTGCTCCTGATGGGTCTTGGTTAGGGCCTTGCATGGCAGCTAATGCCATCGGTGTGTGAATTTGTGTGTGAATGGGTGAATGTGGAAATAGTGTCAAAGCGCTTTGAAGGTAGAAAAGCGCTATACAAGCATAACCCATTTACCATTTCCCAAACAGGGGCAGCACGGTGGCATGTGCCTCACAATACGAAGGTCCTGAGTTCAATCCCGGGCTCGGGATCTTTCTGTGTGGAGTTTGCATGTTCTCCCTGTGACTGTGTGGGTTCCCTCCGGGTACTCCGGCTTCCTCCCACCTCCAAAGACATGCACCTGGGGATAGGTTGATTGTCAACACTAAATGGTCCCTAGTGTGTGAATGTTGTCTGTCTATCTGTGTTGGCCCTGTGATGAGGTGGTGACTTGTCCAGGGTGTACCCCGCCTTCCGCCCGAATGCAGCTAAGATAGGCTCCAGCACCCCCCGCGACCCCGAAAGGGACAAGCGGTAGAAAACTGATTGGTGGGCATTTCCCAAACAATATTCTATAACACAAATACAACGTTGAAACGACATGCTTTTTGACAAATTTTAATCAATGTCAGGTTGTGACGTTAATTCGACCATTAAAATTTGGTTATTTCCCAAACAACAACGTGGATCCAACGTTAGACATCAACGTTGTCTCAATTTGAGACGTTGTTTCAAAGTCAGTTTTAAAGGACATGTTCGTATAATCAAAGTTGGCTGTCAGGACTAGGGTTGCAAAGGGGTGGAAAGTTTCCTGTAAATTTCCGGAAACTTTCCGGAAATTTTCCGGAAATTTACCACAGAAAGTTTGAAAATATTGACCATTTTTTGATTATTCAAAGTTGGACACCGTCCATGGGAATTACCATAATTATATATTATTGGGCACTTGTCTATATGCTGCTGCATCTTTGTGGCATTTTTGACATAGCTCTTTGCACAGTATTTGCAAATGTACACAGCCTTTCTGCCTACATTGGTTGGGGTGAAATGTCTCCACACATCAGATCAAATATATTTACCCCAGTGATATCATCAAAACTTACCTGACTGGATGAAGTCCTTGGGCTCAAATACTAGTGTGACCTCAATAGCCCTGCTGTAGTGTGTAGCATGCTGGGAATTTTTCTGTGCATGTGACGGAAGAATGCACTGCACATGTGACGGAGGAATTCACTGTGCAGGGTTGAAATTCTACTAAATTTGCATTAAATCTCGGTTGTTTTAACTAGTAGTCATGCTGCAAGATCTAGCATGTTGCATTCTATGTTTATTCCCATTAATTTCCGCTAATTCCCATATATTCCCGTTAATTCCCATGGAAAGTTTCCAACTTTGAATATTCACGGAATTTTGCAACCCTAGTCAGGACCCGCAGATTTACCAGGATCCACTTGTTTTAACCATCCAGTCATCTGGGCATTTGGTATTCCAGCAGACTGGATTATTTTGACATTTCACTGTAATGATTATTATTGATAAATATCAGGGTGGTTGTGGACCAGTAAAGACTCACCTCAGCATAGGAGGGAGGAGGTCCACTGTAGTTGGCGGCGTTGTACTGCGGAGGCGTGAAGATCTCCTGGCTGTACCGAGGCGTCCTGTGGTGGTCTTCCTCGTCCTGCTGCGACAGTCTGCCGGGGAAGGGGATGAAATATATGGAAGGAGGGCGATTGTCCTGCTCGCTGCGACGCCACGCCTCCCTCTCGATCTGCTCCTGCCTGAGGCGACTGCACGCCCGGCAGAAGGTGGTGCAGAACATGATGAGGAGGCCGATGCCCAGGATGGCCAGGAAAATCCTTGGGGAGGCAAAGAACGGAGTCGGTGGAGTGGACTGGGGGGATCACAGCGTGCGGCGTGGACTTACTCTAATGCTGGGATGCTTTTCAGAGACATACTTTGTGCTGCTGGAAATAACTGAAATGGACTGGCGGTCAGACCTGAATGGGAAGACGTTACAGTCCATTTAAAACAAAATACATGTTGGGACTTTTGTAAGATTTATTCATTTGGATTACAAATTATATTATATGAGCAAATGAGTCAAGAAAGAAGGGAATAATAAGATACTGGTAATATACTGATACTGGTATCGATCTGATATAAAAAATATCAGATTATATAGACTTGCACTGTCCGATACATGTGCAAAGCTGGACAGCCGCTTGACAGCGAAATGTCCTCCAAAATGTACGATTTTTGGACAAAGGTTAAACATGCTAGCATCTACACAACAGCTAAGCACACAATAGCACTCAAGCTAGACATACATAATATTTGTCCCTAATTCACGCTCCTCCTAAGGGACAGAATTGTTTTCACGCCCCCCGTGAAGTTATTTTCTTATCTGCATGTGTCAAGATAGTTTTTTTTTACTAACACTAAAGATGCTTTTACACCATTGTCTCTTCCCCCCACACCCCTCAGAATACAATTCTGCTCAGGACCCCCATTTAACCATGTTGACAATGTTGGATGTCTTTGCTGCAGGGAGCTTTCAGGGCGGCACGGTGGAACAAGGGTTAGTGCATGTGCCTCACAATATGAAGGTCCTGAGTTATCCTGAGTTCAATCGGGATCTTTCTGTGTGGAGTTTGCATGTTCTCCCCGTGACTGCGTGGGTTCCCTCCGGGTACTCCGGCTTCCTCCCAAAGACATGCACCTGGGGATAGGTTGATTGGCAACACTAAATTGGCCCTAGTGTGTGAATGTTGTCTATCTATCTGTGTTGGCCCTGTGATGAGGTGGCGACTTGTCCAGGGTGTACCCCGCCTTCCGCCCGAATGCACCTGAGATAGGCTCCAGCACCCCCCGCGACCCCAAAAAGGCACAAGCGGTAGAAAATGGATGGATGGAAAGTGTGAGTGAGGGCAACTTAATGCGAATGAACACTCGGGCTTAAACTTTCAATTATTTTAGTGTTGGAGTAATCTATCAGTTGGTTTACTCAATCGAGTAACCGGTTTAACACTTTATATCCATAACCTTCATTAACTTATTTTACTTTCCCTTACCTTGTTTGACCTTTTTACCACGTTCCTTTACCTTATTTTCCCTTTAATATCCCTTCTACTTACCTTTTTTACCTTCTATTGACCTTCCTTTTCCTTGTTTCACCAACTATTGACCTTTTTTACCTTTTATTTACCTTCTTTTACCTACTATTGACCTCATTTTACATTTTATTCACCCACTTTTAACTACTATTTACCTTATTTTTACCTTTGATTCACATTGTTTTACTTACTATTTACCTTAGTTTACATTTTATTCACCTTTTTTTTTTTACCTACAATTTACTTTATTATACTTTTGGTTCATCTTCTTTTATTTTCTACATACCTTATTTTACCTATTATTTACCCTATTTGACCTTTTAGTCACCTTATTTTACCTACTATTTGCCTCATTTCATTTTTAGTCATCTTTTTTTACCTTCTATTTACCTTGTTTTACCTCCTTTTATCTTTGATTTAACTTATTTTACCTACCATTTAACTTAATTTTCCTTATTTTACCATTTATTCAACTTATTTACCTTCTATTAACATTTTACTTCCTTTTACTTTGTATTTAAATTCTTTAACTTTTATTTACCTCGTTTCACCTTCTTTTACCCTAAATCAGGGGTCGGCAACCCGCGGCTCCGGAGCCGCATGCGGCTCCTTGACCACTCTGATGCGGCTCAGCTACATACATGCCGACCCCCCCGATTTTCCCAGGAGACTTATGGATCTCAGTGTCTCTCATAGATTACTCCCAGGGAAAAATTAATCCTATTTACACTATAATTACTAAATAAAGGGCGTGCCCTAATTGCACTGCAGTAATTGTCCTCTATAGCATTTACATACAGCGTGCCAGTCCAGCCACATGTTGCATGTTGTTATTACTTGCTCACACAGGAGACAGCAAAGCATACTTACTCATCAGCCACACAGCTTACACTGACGGTAGCCGTATCAAACAACTTTAACATTGTTACGTTACAAATATGCGCCACACTGTGAACCCACACCAAAAAAGAATGAAAAACACATTTCTGGAGAACATCCCACCGTAACACAACATAAACACAACACAACCATTACCCAGAATCCCATGCAGCCCTAACTCTTCCGGTCTACATTATACACCCCCGCTACCACCAAATCCCCCCACACATCAACCCCCCCCTCTCCGTGCGTTGGTTGAGCGGAAGAGTTAGGGCTGCATGGGATTCTGGGTATTGGCACCGTCAGTGTAAGATGTGTGGCTGCTGAGTTAGTACGCCTTCCTGTCACTTACGTGAGCAAGCTGAAATTGCATTCTACGTGTGGTCGAGCAGGTACACCGTTAGGGCGGACTGTAGAGGGCGCCAAATGCAGTGTCATCACGCTCTGATATTCGGGAGTCTCCCGGGAAAAATGAGAGGGTTGGCAAGTATGACGCGCCATTCAGTCAAAACTCGCGGGCTGCACTAACATCAAATTTCCACATTAAAGTGCGTGCCGGTGCGTGTGTCGGAGACCCCTGGTTAACATAGCACAAAGCATTTAAGCTTTGTATGCGGTGTTTTTCATTTTAAATTTAAAAATTTTTTTTGTGGCTCCCATTACTTTCTTTAATTTGTGAAACTTGCCAAAATGGCTCTTTGAGTGGTAAAGGTTGCCGACCCCTGCCCTAAATGTACCTTGTTGTATCTTATTTGACCTTATATTCATCTTGTTTTACCTTCTATTTACCTTATTCTAGCTTTTTATTTATTTTCTTCCATCTTTTATGGACCTTCTATACCATTTCATTTACCTTATTTTACCATCTTTTACGTTCTATTTAACTGGTTTTACCGTCTTTTACCTTTTTACTTACCTTATTTTACCTTCTATTTAACCTGTTTTACCTTCTTTTATGCAGTCCGTATTCAATAAATTGTATTAGTTACTCTCAATAAACGATTAATCGAAGCAACAGAATATAAATCAAAGCTTTTTTTCAAATCGAATATTCAATTTAATCGTTTAATCGTTGCAGCCATAGTTATCACATTTTGGCAGAAATTGGAAGGGCTTGCTTGAAGACATATTTTCTGACACGTCCTGGTTCTGGAAGCACTCCAGACACCCAAACATGTGTATAGAAGTCATTAATTATTTGTTATTTTATCAAAGTCATCCAGCCCTTTGGAGCAATTTATGCTAAAGTCTTAACAACTGCATGATATACTTTGAACCCAGAAATACTTTTTCCAAGTCACTATGATCTCACAGGATTTTTTTTTACGACCGCCTTTGTTGAAGAGATAAGACGCTTTAGCAGGCTGTAAAAAAAAAAAAAAGGTGCAGTAATCCAATGTGCTTTTACAGTCAGGCTGCTGGTAAAATGTGGTAAATATCAGGTGATCTCCAATGCCACTTAAGTAAGCCATACGGAAGTTGTGACTATCTGCTTTTGCCTGGAACAATTGAGTGTTGATATGTTGCATTACATAAAAGGTAGTTTGACACCTGACACAATCACGAGCGCCTGAATCCCAGCATTCATTGCTCGACTGGAACACATGCCCAACGTCAATAACACGTCTTTTTTCAGCTGTAGTAAACAATAGTTCATGGATTATGTAAATGATCAACTTGTGGTTTGGTGCCACTTGACAACGACGGTATCGTTATTAAGGTTTATTTATAAGCACTTTATTACTAATAACTGTACACACACTTTATTACTAATAACTCTGTAAATGATTAATAAACTTGTGTAACAGGAAGTGCTGCTTCTCTATTTGGCAATATGTGTGACAGACTATCTTTTGTGTTCAATATCCGTAAAGAATACTATTAGTTTATTAACCCTCTTTCAGTACATTTTAGCTGTATTTTGGCAATAATTGGTGGTGGGTTATACATGATTTCTCCGAAGAGGGTTTTTTTCCCTTTCTTTAAAAAAAAAAAAATATATATATTTTTTAAATTTAAATATTTTATTCTTACACAGGTGTATGATACACTGGCAATTATTCCACAAAACTGTAAAGCCATACATTACATATAAGTCCTTTATAAAAATAAATAAATAAATAAAATGTCATGACATTTTTTTTGCTTGAATCCATCAATCAGTTTAGCCTTCTACAAAAAACACCATACATGGAATAATTGTATTTTAAACCATTGAAGGCCTTTTAATAAAATTATGTCACAGTTTTAGGTAGTATACATTTGCATAACACAAGCTTCTTCTTTTTTTTACTAATTTAAACGTGACATTATCTGATCAAAAGGCCTTCAAAAGGGTCAACATAAAAAAAAAAGTTTGATTTGTTTGTTTAGGACAGAAGTTTATTGAGAAATTTGACCCAAAAAAGTTGGAAAAAAAGTGCTTTTACACCTTTTAGAAACTTAAGGACTTGTATGTCCTGTTTGCCATCAAAAATATGTAAAATGGTGATATTTACAATAATAATAATATTGAAAGTGCACAGCAATGTACTGTTCTTAAGGACTTATATAGCAGGTTAATAATTCTGGTGCTCACTGATATATCTGGAAACACCAGAACATGTATTATTCACTTCAATATTTTTAATGTAAGAAATAAGTATAATATGTATGATAATTATCAAATACCAGTGTAATATCTTTAAATATTACACATAATCAATACTTAATATGAAAAATCAAATGTGTGAAGCAGTACAGGAGATTTAAAATGGTGTCTACATGGTCTTGGTCAATGCTAAACATACAAAATAATTAAAAAAACAGTAAGTCAACAAAGTCAGTCTATGAAGAGTAAACAAGGTGTTGTTGAACAAGTGAATGTGAAGGAAGCAGAGAGAAGTTTCTTACCTTGCAGCCAAGAGACGTCTCTCCTCAGGTGTGCCCCTCGGCAGGGCGCAGGTGAGCTCCTGGTGTAGGTGTCACACCTGTCTATGGAAGCAAGGAGTAAGTGTGAGTACCATTTAAGCAAATAACTGTCTTAATCTATGCTCCCCAACAAAGATACAATTATTGTCTTTTGTTTTTATAGTGCGTTGTCTTTTATTAGCATGGGCTCAAGGTCCATCACAGGAATTTATGACCGCTTTGCAACTTTTAAAGCAAACGCCACCAAGCCTCAACGCGGGAACAAGCCCACATTTGAAACATTCCTTACTGTTATCAAAAGAAGTTATAATTTTGTCGAATAAATGAAAACGACTTACCTTGGACTTTCCATTGAACCTTCACAGAAGATCCAAACCACTGCGTAGACTCCTCCTGCTTACTCCTAATATTGCAGTGTGGTTATTAAATGAGACAATATGGAAAATGGTCACAAAATGCATTTTTTAATGCACATTCTACATATTTTTGGCCTAATTTAAGTGTTAATTTACCGTATTTCCCTGACTGTAAGCCCCGCCCACCAAATTAAGAAAAACAAAAACACATTTCCATAAATAAGTCGCAGATATATATATTGTGAAATTAGTTATTTACACATAAATATTCTGTAAATGTTTATTAACATACCTTAATTGTTTCCAAACAGTCCCTGTAACACGGCAGTAAAACGGATGATCAAACAAAACAGAAGTCTTCGTCATGGACCCACTAGCTTTTTATTCACTTTTGTTTACCTATTTTATGCCTTATTTTACCTTGTATTCACCTATTTTTTAACTACTATTTACCTTGTTTTACCTTTTATGCACATTCTTCAATAGATTACTTGAATATTAAAATATATGATAGCAGTAGTTTTATCTGATTACTCAACCAAAACTAATCTATGGATTACTCGATTACTAATGTTATCGATAGCAGCAGCCATCGTTTTATCCGATTATTACATTAATCAAACCAACTAATCGATAGACTACTTGATTAAGAAAATAATCCATAACTGCAGCCCTAGTTTTATCCGATTACTCAAACAAACAAATTTACGGATTACTCGAATACTAAAGTTATCGATAGCAGCAGCACTAGTTTCATCCGATTACTCGACCAAATCTTATCTATGGATTACTCAATTACTAAAGTTATCGATAGCAGCAGCCATCGTTTTATCCAATTATTTCATTAACCAAACAAACTAATCGATAGACTACTTGATTATTAAAATATTCGATAGCAGCAGCCCTGGTTTTATTCGATTACTAGAACAAACTAACCTAGGGATTACTCAATTACTAAAGTTATCGATAGCAGCAGCCCTAGTTTTAGTTTAATCCGATTCCTCGATTAATTAAACAAACTAATCGCAGCAGCCCTAGTTTCATCTGATTACTCGACCAAAACTAATCTTTGGATTACTCTATGACTAAAGTTATCGATAGCAGCTGCCATACTCTTACCTGATTACTTAATTAATCAAATAAACTAATGCATATACTACTTAATTATTAAAATAATCGATAGCAGCATCCCTAGTTTAATTCAATTATACGATAACTCGAACAAACTAATCTATGGATTACTCAAATTATCGATAGCAGCAGCCCTAGTTTTATCAGATTACTCGATTACCTGAAAAAACGAATTAATGGATTACTTGATTACTAAAGTTATCGATAGCAGCAGCCCTAGTTTCATCCGATTACTCGATTAATTTAACAAACTAATCAATGAAATACTAGATTACTAAAGTTATCGATAGTATCAGCCATTGCTTTATCCGATTATTTCATTAATCAAACAAACTAATCGATAGACTACTTGATTATTAAAATAATCGATAGCAGCAGCCCTTGTTTTATCCGATTACTCGAACAAACTAATTTATGGATTGCGCGAATACTAAAGTTATCGATAGCAGCAGCCCTAGTTTCATCCGATTACTCAATTAATCGACCAAAAACGAATATATGGATTACTCGATTACTAAAGTTATCGATAGCTGCAGCCATCGTTTTATCCGATTATTTCATTAATCAAACAAACTAATCGATAAACTACTTAATTATCATAATAATCGATAGCAGCAGCCCTAGTTTTATCCGATTACTCAAACAAACTAATCTATGGATTACTCAAATACTAAAGTTATCGATAGCAGCAGCCCTAGTTTCATCCGATTACTCGATTAATCGTACAAACTAATCACTGCAGCCCTAGTTTTATCTGATTACTCGACCAAAACTAGGAACTAGTCTTATCGTAATATTTCATTATTAAAATAATAGAAAGCAGCAGCCCTAGTTAAATCTGATTATTCGATTACTTGAACAAACTAATCTATGGATTACTCAAGTTATCGATAGCAGCAGCCCTAGTTTCATCCGATTACTCGATAATCAACATAATCGATAGCAGCAGCCATAGTTTCATCCAATTACTCCAGTAATCGAACAAAATAATTGATAGATTACTTGATTAATAAAATAATTGATAGAAGCAGCGCTAGTTTTATCTGATTACTCGACCAAAACTAATCTATGGATTACTCGATAACTAAAGTTATCAATAGCAGCAGCCATCTTTTTTATCCGATTATTTCATTAATCAAACAAACTAATCGATAGACTACTTTATTATTAAAATAATTGATAACAGCAGTCGTAGTTTTATCCAATTACTCGAACAAACTAATCAATGGATTACTTGATTACTAAAGTAATCGATAGCTGCAGCACTAGTTTCAACCGATTTTTCGATTAATTGAACAAACTAATCTATGGATTACTTGATTACTAAAGTTATCATTTCATCCGATTATTTAATTAATAAACAAACTAATTGATAGACAACTCGATTATTAAAATAATCGATAAAAGCAGCCCTGGTCTTATCCGATTATTCAAACAAATTAATCAATAGATTACTCGATAATCAAAATAATCGATAGCAGCTGCTATCATGAATGACTTCATGCTTATATGAATCAAACGAAAAAATCAATAATTACTCAATTATCAAGGTCACAGTTTTATGTTCATGTCAATGGTTGCCATGGTTACGTCCATTTATGAGCTCTACAAGAGGACGGGCATACTCAAAAATATAATTAAAAACAGCACTAAGAATGACTACCTTAAATACTTTACAGACGGACACGTAACAAAGGACAATATGAACGAAGTAGCAAAATACTTTAATAATTTCTTTGTAAATATTGGAACCAAACTAGAGCAAAGGATTCCAGTTGAAGAATTGAACTGTGATGAATTTATTGAAAATCAAATGTTATCCATAACTGATTGAACTACTTATGAGAAGAACTGATGTATTTAGAACACATGATGTAAATTTAGTTTTTGGACATGTAAAGAAAATATGTCAAATATGTGATATTGATACTGTATACAAGTTCCAAATACATTTCAACCAACCAACCGACACTTTATGAATGTGACATTATAAATATGAAATAAATATTTAAATCTAGTTTGTTTCTTTAAATCGGCGTAGTTTAAATTGTTGGTTTGTTTATGTAATATTTACTGTGACAAAGCTGTACTTGGCTACAGCAATTTAAAGTACAAAACAATAGCTACAGACAAAATCATTATACAATCAGACTGCTTAAAGCAGAGGTGTGCTTTAAGTACCTTAAACTCTCCAGCTAGTGTCATCTAATAACCTTAAAGTCTCAAGCTAGTGCCATTTAATAACCTTAAAGTCTCAAAGTAGTGCTGTCTCATAATCTGAAAGTCTCAAAATAGTGCCATTTTATAACCTTAAAGTCTCATGCTAGTGCCATCTCATAATCTTAAAGTCTTAAAATAGTGCCATATAATAACCTTAAAGTCTCAAACTAGTGCAATCTCATAATCTTAAAGTCTCAAGATAATGCCATCTCATAGTCTTAAAGGCCTACTGAAACCCACTACTACCGACCACGCAGTCTGATAGTTTATATATCAATGATGAAATCTTAACATTATAACACATGCCAATACGGCCGGGTTAACTTATAAAGTGACATTTTAAATTTGCCGCTAAACTTCCGGTTCGAAACGCCTCTGAGGATGACGTATGCGCGTGACGTAGACCGGCGAACACGGGTATGCCTTCCACATTGAAGCCAATACGAAAAAGCTCTGTTTTCATTTCATAATTCCACAGTATTCTGGACATCTGTGTTCGTGAATCTGTTTCAATCATGTTCATTGCATTATGAAGAAGGAAGCTCAGCAAGCAAAGAAGAAAGTTGTCGGTGCGAAATGGACGTATTTTTCGAACGTAGTCAGCCACAACAGTACACAGCCGGCGCTTCTTTGTTTACATTCCCGAAAGATGCAGTCAAGATGGAAGAACTCGGATAACAGAGACTCTAACCAGGAGGACTTTTGACATCGATACACAGACGCCTGTAGAGAACTGGGACAACACAGACTCTTACCAGGATTACTTTGATTTGGATGACAAAGACGCAGACGTGCTACTGTGAGTATGCAGCTTTGGCTTCTAAACATTTGATCGCTTGACCGTATGT
>NC_084736.1:42574947-42647447 GCF_033978785.1 Entelurus aequoreus
TAATAGCGTAAATCTTGACACATACAGATTGATACATAAATAAACATTCACTACAGGGGTGGTGTGAAAAAATTCGGTCTACTAGGAAAATTTAACTGTGAGCAAGTTCCAAACAGCCTGTTAAATAATAATCTAATTATAAAAAATGTAATTAAAATTTTCTTCAATAAAAAAAAAAACGATTTGCAAGTAAAAAATAATAATTTTCTTCAATAAAAAAAATAATTTGCAAGTATAAAAACAATGTTCTTCAATTAAAAAAATAATTTTCAAGTATGAAAACAATGTTCTTCAATTAAAAAAACAATTTGCATGTATAAAAACAATTTTATTCAATTAAAAAAATATTCGCAAGTATAAGAATTTCCTTCAAATAAAAAAAAAGATTTACAAGTAAAGAACACAAATTTCTTCAAAAAGTTTTTTTTTGCAAATATAAAAACAATTTCCTTCAATTAAAAAAATTATTCGCAAGTATGAAAACAGTGTTCTTCAATTAAAAAAAACGATTTGCAAATAAAACAATTTTTTCTCTTCAATTAAAAAAACGATTCGCATGTATAAAACAATGTTCTTTAACAAAAAAAATATTTGCAAGTATAAAAACAATTTCTTTCAACTTAAAAAAATATTTGCAAGTATAAAAATTATTTCCTTCAATAAAAAAAATATTTGCAAGTATAAAAACAATTTTCTTCAATAACATTTTTTTTTATTTGCAAGTATAAAAATAATTTCCTTCAATTAAAAAAAGATTTGCAAGTATAGAAACTATTTTCTTCAATTAAAAAAATAATTTGCAAGTATAAAAACTTTTTTTTTTTAGGTTTTGGCAGTAATATTCAATACACTCAGAGCACCTGTAATTCGCACTCCACAACGACAGGTGGTGCTGCTGAGTCAATTTAAGGTTTAAGCTACTTTTATTTGCGCATGGTGCGATAAACCAAAAATAACAAAGAAAAATAACTCAACATTTAAGTTAACCTGTAAGAGTCCCCTCTCTTCTGTCCGCCATTGTACTCCCCATCCTTCTTCTTCTTCTTTGTTATCTTTAACAGATGGCACCATGCGAAAATAACTTGCCAATCGCTTTTTTTACTTGCAGAATTATTTTTTTTGAATTTGCGAACCGTTGGGTGTGAGTAAAAACTGTTTATTGTGTTTAGTTTTGGCAGGAATTTCAAAACACACATATAGATTAGACAATAAACAATAGACTACTTGGAAAATTTAAATTTCCTTCAATTAAAAAAATAATTTGCAAATATGAAAACAATGTTCTTCAATTTAAAAAAAACGATTAGCAAAAAATAAATTTTTCTTCAGTTAAAAAAACAATTCGTATGTATAAAACCAATTTTCTTCAACTAAAAAAAAAATTTTTAATATAAAAACTATTTTCTTCAATTCAAAAAATAATTCGTAAGTTTAAAAACTGTTTTTATCAATTAAAAAAATCATTTGCAAGTATGAAAACTTTTTTTTTTCAAGTTTTGGCAGTAATATTAAATACACTTGCCCTTAGAGCACCTGTAATTGGCACTCCACAACGACAGGTGATGCTGCTGAGTCAATTTAAGGCCGTCAAAGCTACTCTTTTTTGCGCATGGTGCCGTCCGCCAAAAATAAAGAAAAAGAAGAAGGGCGGGGAGTAAAATGGCGGACAGAAGAGAGGGGAAACAATCTCAACATTTAAGTCAACCTGTAAGTTTGCACTCTCTTCTGTCCGCCATTTTACTCCCCGCCCTTCTTCTTTTTCTTTATTTTTGGCGGACGGCACCATGCGCAAAAAAGAGTAGCTTTGACGGCCTTAAATTGACTCAGCAGCATCACCTGTCGTTGTGGAGGGGGTGTTGATGTGTGGGGGGGTTTGGTGGTAGCGGCGGTGTATAATGTAGACCGGAAGAGTTAGGGCTGCATGGGATTCTGGGTATTTGTTGTGTTGTGTTACGGTGCGGATGTTCTCCAGAAATGTTTTTGTCATTCTTTTTTGGTGTGGGTTCACAGTGTGGCGCATATTTGTAACGTAACAGTGTTAAAGTTGTTTTTGTACGACTACCGTCAGTGTAAGCTGTGTGGCTGTTGACCAAGTATGCTTTGCTGTCTCCTACGTGTGCAAGTAAAAGCAACATATAACATGTGGCCGGGCTGGCACGCTGTTTGTAAATGCTATAGAGGACAATTAATGCAGTGCCATTAGGGCACGCCCTTGATTAAGTCATTAGAGTGAAAATAGGATAATATTTGCCCTGGGAGATTTCTAGGAGAAGCAGTCTCCTGGGAAAATCGGGGGGGTCGTTAAGTATACTGGGAAAACCGGGAGGGTCGGCAAGTATGCAGCTGAGCCGCATCAGAGTGGTCAAAGAGCCGCATGCGGCTCCGGAGCCGCGGGTTGCGGACCCCTGGTTTAGGGGATGGCACCATGCGAAAATAACTTGCGAATCGCTTTTTTTACTTGCGGTTTTTATTTTTTACTCTTTACTTTTACTGAATAAAAACTGTTTATTGTGTTTAGTTTAGGCATTAATTTCAAAACACACATATAGATAAGACAATAAACATTAACTTCGGGGGGTGAGACAAAAAATTATTGAAAACCACTTGAATAAAGGAATGTAGCATTTTTGAGAAACCTCAAACCAAAGTAAGGATTCTTAGCAGGCATCCTAGTGGGGACACTCTGTAACTTACCGACTCGAGCATTGCTGATGTGGAGTAATGGCTGGTCACCCCTGTCACCATGTGCGCTATGGAGGAGGAGCCAAGTTCAAACCTGCAACATCAGCACATGTCGTCAATAAAAGTGCAGATTGTACTGGCTCTGCCAAAATAGTAATTTTCAAACGCGACAACTTTTTTTTTGCTTCAGCTTCTTTCAAAATAAGCACAAATGTCCTGGTTCATTAGAACAGTTGGCCTTAGACTTGACCGGATTCCAGCGCACTCAACAATCTATTGGCTATCATTCAACAAATGATAAGGCTTCTTACCCAATAGTCCCTGACAGGTTGGAAATCAGCGTTGAACATGTAAGGTGCTGACATGAACAGTAGAACATGCATTGTCCTATGTTATTCAATTTCGTGATAGCGAAAGTTGCGACATACTTTTCGATCAAGGTCTGCCAGTTCGCGCGGATGAAGTCCCAGGCGAGTTTGTGGCCGATAGGGTTCCTGCTGACGTAAAAAATCACCCCTGGGAGGTCATGAGTTTCCATCACCTCGCCAAGGAGAGACTGCTCCAACATCCTGCAGAGAATGGAAGAGCAATTCCACATCAAAAGGAAACTCTACTGTTTTTGGTGGTGTTATGATACAACTAGTGTTGTCCCGATACTAACATTTTGGTACCGGTACCGGAACCAAAATGTATTTTGATACTTTTCTAAATAAAGGTGACCACAAAAAATTGCATTATTGGCTTTAACAAAAAATCTTAGGGTACATTAAAAATGTTTCTTATTGCAATTTAGCCCTTAAATACAATAGTGAACATACTAGACTACTTTTCTTTTAGTAGTAAGTAAACAAACAAAGGCTCCTAATTAGTCTGCTGACGTATGCAGAAACATGTTGTGTCATTTTCCATTCTATTATTTTGTCAACATAAAGAACAAGCTGTAAAAATTGATTTTTAATCTACTTGTTCATTTACTGTTATCTGCTTATTTTCTGTTATAACATGTTCTATCTACACTTCTGTTAAAATGTAATAATCACTTGTTCTTCTGTTGTTTGATACTTTACATTAATTTTGGATGATACCACAAATTTAGGTATCGATCCGATACCAAGTAGTTATTCAAAGTCCTCATGTGTCCAGGGATGTATTTCCTGAGTTTATAAACATAATATGAATTTTTTTTAAAGGCCTACCTAAAGGCACCCAGAACGCAAAATGGACATTCACAGTGACTTTTATCTCCACGACAATACATCGGCGAAGCACTTTAGCTACGAAGCTAACGTGATAGCATCGGGCTTAACTGCAGATAGAAACAAAATAAATAAACCCCTGACTGGAAGGATAGACAGAAAATCAACAATACTATTAAACCATGGACCTGTAACTACACGGTTAATGCTTTCCAGCCTGGCGAAGCTTAACGACGCCATTGAAGCTAACTTAGCAACAGGACCTCACAGAGCTATGCTAAAAACATTAGCTATCCACCTAGGCCAGCCAGCCCTCATCAACACCCGTGCTCACCTGCGTTCCAGCGATCGACGGAGCGACGAAGGACTTCAGCCGATCATAGATGCGGTCGGCGGCTAGCGTCGGATAGCGCGTCTGCTATCCAAGTCAAAGTCCTCCTGGTTGTGTTGCTGCAGCCAGCCGCTAATACACCGATCCCACCTACAGCTTTCTTCTTTGCAGTCTTCATTGTTCATTAAACAAATTGCAAAAGATTCACCAACACAGATGTAGAATACTGTGGAATTCTGCAATGAAAACCGAGCTTTTTGTATTGGATACAATGGTGTCCGAATACTTCTGTTTCAACGATTGACATCACGCGCATACGTCATCATACATAGACGTTTTCAACCGGAAATTTCGCGGGAAATTTAAAATTGCATTTATAAGTTAACCCGGCCGTACTGGCATGTGTTGCAATGTTAAGATTTCATCATTGATATATAAACTATCAGACTGCGTGGTCGGTAGTAGTGGGTTTCAGTAGGCCTTTAAACGAAAAAAGATTTTGTGATGCTAAAAAATATTGATGTAATCATAGTAGTATCGACTAGATAGACTCCTGTACCTGATATCATTACATTGGATGTTAGGTGTAGATCCACCCATGGCATTTGTTCACATTGTGGCGCCGGTGAGCTATTGTATCCTCCTAGGGCAGTGATCCTCAACAGGTGGACCGCGGTCCATGTCCGGACCCAGGGACGTGTCCGTCCGGACACAGCACAAATTATAGTAAAAAAAAATAAAAATAAAAATAAAAATAAATAAATAAATAAATACTTTTTTTTTAAATAATTATAATTATTATAAAAAAATATAATAATTGTATTTGTCTTTGAGTTATCGCTAGCGCACGTCAACGTTCTTTGTTGTTTTTAGTCAAATATCTCCACGTTTCTTTTACACTTCTCCATGTCTCACTCACTCCGTCTCTCTCTTTCTACGATAGAGAAAGAGAGAGAGACGGAGTGAGAGCGAGAGAACGCCACTCTGATTGGCTGCGGAATCAGCCAATCAGAGTATGGGTTGTCGATCCTCTATCACAACGACGCGCTGATAGGCTGTTACCACCTGGGTCATACAGCGCTCATGCCGCATGCATGGAACCTTTCGCTGCAGGCACACAGTTGTCTCGTATCGCTACTTCGCTAACTGTTCACTCGTCAGTCACTGAATGTGAATCAAATCACAATGGCATGCTCCAAGTTGGCTCAGGCTGGTAAAAGAAAGGTGGACAGGGAAAACCGACGTTTCAAGGAAGAATGGACAGAGCAATATGTTTTCATCCTACCTACTGCAAGTACCAGACCAATGTGTCTAATATGCAACAGTACTGTTGCTCTGGTGAAAAGTGAAAATCTGAAACGTCACTATCTAAAAGAGCACCGCGAATTTGGAAAGACATTTCCTCATTATTCAGAGCTAAGAAAAAAAGAAATCACGAGGCTGAAAAAGTCATATGAAACCTCAAGCAAGATTTTTGTTAAATCTATGACACAACAACAAATAGCAACAGAGTGCTCACTCAGAGTGGTATGGGTTTTGGGTAAACACAAGAAGCCATTCTCTGTTGAGGTAATTTGTTTACCAGGGATAGGAGGGTTGTGTTTAAAAGTATTTATTTTTTGTTAAAACTGAAAGTTTTATTAAAGTTCTTATTTATTTTTGTTTCAAAGAAAATCGTTCATGTATTTTATTAGATATTTATTTTATTTTTGTTAATTTTAAGAAAATGTTAAACTACTCCCTACCTCCTGCTACTATATAAGCTTGACTGATAATAAACGGACACAGCCTGTTTCAAAATAACATTTGTGGACCTTCAAGATTTGTACTTGAGGACCCCTGTCCTAGGGTGTGTAGTGAAGCATGTTTAGCTATTCCTCGTCCTGCAGTGATAATGGTACATGTAAGAAACTTAATTTATTTTTCGCCATGGAGACAAGGATTAGTGATTTAGAAGTAGCTAAAACACTGCAGACTGCAGATGGACTTTAGCTGCTAGCTAGCTAGCCATGTCTTAAAGCACCTCTTCCTGAGAGCTAGGGGTGTAACGGTACGGGTATTTTATCGAACCGTTTCCGTACAAGGGTTCCGGTTCGGTACGGAGGTGTACCGAACGAGTTTCCACACGGACATATTAAGTAGCGTACTGCACGTTGTGTAAACAATACTCAAAATGCCGGACATTTGAGGCACCCAAGAAACTCCGGCCCGACAGCCCCGCAAAAGAGGACACGCCCGGCGAAAAGAGGACGCAGGGCCAGTCTATTAAAATAGATAATAATAATTTAACCCGTTAGCTGCTAGCAGCGACCGGGCCAGGTCCTGACCACACGTCCTCCCCCGCGTTGCCCCCCAAACGCCTCAAATGTAAGGCACCTCGAGTTATGGTTGCGTGTATTAACAATGTACGTTCAGGGTTAAGAAGGGGTTAAAAACTAAACAAATATTGAAGGTGTGCAGCAGCATTCGTGAGGGAGGGGCAGAGACAGAGAGAGCGCGAGCGAGAGAGTTGTGATAAACGCGCATCCGTCGTCAGGCTCTGCTTTTTATCCATAGATTTATCAGATTTGATTTTTTACTATCTATAGCAGGGGTTAACAGATTAATCGATTATCAAATTAGTTGTTAGTTGCAGCCTTAATATATACATACATATACATACAGGGGTGTAACAGTACGTGTGTTTGTATTGAACCGTTTTGGCACGGGGGTTTCGGTTCGGTTCGCAGGTGTACCGAACGAGTTTCTAAGCTAAAGTCTTAACAAGCTGCTTTGCTCCTTCTGCCTCTGTCTCAGCACCCAGCCTTGTCCCACCCACACAACCATCTGATTGGTTACAACAGAGCGGTAACAGCGAATCAGCAGTGCGTATTCACAGCGGTAACGGCCAATCAGCAGTGCGTATTCAGAGCGCATGTCGTCAGTGCTTCAGTGTCGAGCAGATAGGTGTTTAGCAGGTGAGCATAAGGCAGCGGACTAAATTATAATAACCACCTCCCAGTCAACTACTAGTAACATCACTATGAGCCCGTCGACCTTCTAGAAACTTAAACTGCAGCTCAGCTCGCTTGCAGTCCTGGCTTGAGGTGAAGGCTAATTAGCTTTTAGCGTAATGTTAGCTCATTTTGCGGTGTGTGCGTGTGTGTGTGCCTACATGAACTCCATGGTGTTCAGGGATGAATAGTCTCTCCTATTGCTATTGTAGTATTTTTTCAGCTATAGTTACATTAATCATTAGAAATGCAGCAGCCTAGTTTTGAATGGCAGGGTCCCTGCTATCACATGTTGATAAAAATATAACATTTACATAATAAAAATCAACTACAGGCTTCCCAAATGCTGTAATAAATTAAGCATGATGAATTGACTTGAAACTGTTTAATGTTGCACTTTTTATATGTAGAAGAAAAGTTTTGTCATTTTATTTAATCCGAGCAACAACTTGAGGCAGTTTAATGTTGATTAACGTGGGCAGAATTATTATAGTGTTCCCAATGTTAAAAGGATAAAGCCATTGTTTACAAATTTGGTAAATAAATAACCAAAAAATGTATATTTTGTTGTTTTCTTACTGTATCGAAAATGAACCGAAGGTACGTACCGAACCGAAATTTCTGTGTACCGTTACACCCCTACTGAGAGCATTTCAGTGTTATAGCTTCACCTTTATCTCTACTTTTTACACCAAAATGCATCCGTTCACCCTTTTCTGTCTACACTCTGTGTGTGTGCGCTGCCGAACATGCTCCTCTGCTCGTAAAACCAGAACAGAACATAACTAAACAAAACATGATCCGGACCACGGATCATGACAGAGTTCCCCCCTTAAGGACAGATTCCAGATGTCCAAAACACCAAAACAAAAAACAAGGCAGGATCGAGAGTCATGGGAGGGCGGGAGGGGGACATGGCAGTGGGTCGCCAGGCCAAGTGACCCCGAATCCACCGAGGACAAGTCAAGTGGCGGCGGCGAGTGGAACGCCGCTGCAGCAGGCGAGGCGGGCGACCCGGGAACGGCCACATCCGTGGCCGACGGGGAGGTGGGCGCACTTGGCGAGGCGGACGACCAGGGAGCGGCCACATCCGTGGTCGACGGGGAGGTGGGCGCGTCGGCGTCATTGTCGTGGCAGGCTAGGAAGCAGCGGACGAGGCAGGCGTGGAAGCAGATGACGAGTCAGGCGTGGAAGCAGACGACGAGTCAGGCGTGGACGCCGAAGCAGACGAGTCAGGCGTGGACGCCGCAGCAGACGAGTCAGGCGTGGACGCCGCAGCAGACGAGTCAGGCGTGGACGCCGCAGCAGACGAGTCAGGCGTGGACGCCGCAGCAGACGAGTCAGGCGTGGACGCCGCAGCAGGCGAGTCAGGCGTGGACGCCGCAGCAGGCGAGTCAGGCGTGGACGCCGCAGCAGACGAGTCAGGCGTGGACGCCGCAGCAGACGAGTCAGACGTGGACGCCGCAGCAGACGAGTCAGACGTGGACGCCGCAGCAGACTTCCTTCGATCTTAGCTGACTCTTTTAATCCCTCAAAGGGCAGGCTGTCAAGTCCTGCCAAGAATAAGCTAAGATGGTGCTGAGGTATGTTTGTCCATATTTGTCGATGTAAACAATGGAATTATGACTTTAGCCAAACGTTTTGCTGTCTTATGCAAAAGTGTCTTATCCCCTGAGCGCCCTGCATCAGCCAACAATAGAAAGACTTCATGCACTCTTGACATTTTTCCCAAAAGTGCAACATACGCAACTACGTCTCAAACTGGCCCCGAAGTCCGCCTGACTCGTCCGCAGCAGCAGACGCAGCAGCAGGCGGAGCTTGGCGTGGTGGGTCTTGGCGTGGTGGTACTTGACTTGGTGCTTGGCGTGGTGCAGGAACTGGAGCTTGGCGTGGTGCAGGAACTGAAGCTTGGCGTGGTGCAGGAACTGGAGCTTGGCGTGGTGCAGGAACTGGTGTCAGCCGTGGTGTAGGAACTGGTGCCCGCCGAGGTGCAGGAACTGGTGTCAGCCGAGGTGTAGGAACTGGTGCCCGCCGAGGTGCAGGAACAGGAGCTAGCCGAGGAGCAGGAACTGGAGCAGATGCTAGCCGAGGAGCAGGAACTGGAGCAGATGCTAGCCGAGGAGCAGAAACTGGAGCTAGCCGAGGAGCAGGAAGTTCAGGTGCTGAAGATGGTGGCGTCTGCAGGCCCACCGGAGATGATGGTGGCGTCTGCAGGCCCACCGGAGATGATGGTGGTGTCTGCAGGCCCACCGGAGATGATGGTGGCGTCTGCAGGCCCACCCAGGCTGAGGTTAGCCATGAGCTTGGCAGAGGCGGCCTAGCCGGGGGTTGCGGCTTGGCATGCCGATGGACTGGTGGTGGCGGCCGGCCTGGAGGTTGCTGCCTGGCTGGGCGCAGCTGAGCCACCCCACCAGCACAGCTCCTGGCCCCAGCCCCCCCCTCAAGGGGAAGATACCAGACACGCTCCTTGCGGTCTGGAACAGTCTTTAAGGGTGGGTGGCGGGAGGTCAGGAGGGGGGTGGAATCCTCCCCTTTAAATTTTCCAAAATGTCTTTCCCCCCCGTCCCCCACCTGAGATTCTGTGAGAGGACAGGAGGAAAATGTCTGTGTAGTGGGCGGGGCTAGAGTCCTTAGGGGCGGAGTCCGAAAATCAGGTGACTGGGATTGACTAGACCTAGTGTTCAAATAACTGTTCTGATTATGCTTTATTTTTGGCATAAAGTCTTTAGGAGGTGGCTGACCAAGGGAGACAGAAGGCAAAAAAAGAAAATTCTGATCCCTGACTTCCCTTGAAGACGCCGGCGGAATGATTTCATCGCCGCGCGCCGTTTCAGTGACGTCCTCGGAAGTGGGCAGGGTGACGTCATTCAAAGTGGATGGAGTGAAGTTGTTGTCAGAGTTCATTTGGCTTGCAGCCCAATCTAAAAATTGTTTGGCAAAATGAGACAAGGGATTACCAAACAACTGAGGGGAAGAGTTGGTTGCTTGAGGCGTGCTGCTGTCCGGAGGAGGAGTTTGGGGGAACGACGCATCCCGAGAGCTAGGCTTAGCCTTTCTGGCTGGCTTCCCTCTTCGCCGGCGCATCTCCATCACCTCGTGGCCCCTTGCGGAAGAACAGATAGCTGACTTCATTCTGTCACGATTGGGTCGCAGCTTGCTGCGCAGTTGTCCTTCCAAGATGCAAAAAGACGGCTCCGGATGAAGGCGTGAAGGTAGGATTGGATTTATTAACATAAATCACCCAACTACCAAAAACACAAACAGCACAACAAAGAGGCAAGCGTGCCTAAAACACATGAAGCTAATATTTAGCAGAAGCTATGGCATAGAACATGAACACTTACAGTTCTTGGTCAGAACGTGACGTAAACAATGAGGGCAGGCCGACTGACTAGCAAAGACTAGCTTAAATGATGCCTCTGATTAGTGCTCGGGAAGCAGGTGAGCGGGCGAGCACTTATCAGAGACAGGTGAACACAATGAGTCGCCATGGTGACAAAACAAACAAGGAATCGCTAACGGGAACTAAAGAAGTCCAAAACTAACAGAACATAACTAAACAAAACATGATCATGACAGCAGATGCCCGAACCACCTCATCTGGCTCCTCTCAATGTGGAGGAGCAGCGGCTTTACTCTGAGTTCCTCCCGAATGACAGAGCTTCTCACCCTATCTCTAAGGGAGAGACCCGCCACCCGGCAGAGGAAACTCATTTCGGCCGCTTGTACCTGTGATCTTGTCCTTTCGGTCATAACCCAAAGCTCATGACCATAGGTGAGGATGGGAACATAGATGGACTGGTAAATTAAGAGCTTTGCCTTCCGGCTCAGCTCCTTCTTCACCACAACGGATCGATATAGCGTCTGCATTACTGAGGACGCCGCACTGATCCTGTCGATCTCACGATCCACTCTTCCCCCACTCGTGAGCAAGACTCCTAGGTACTTGAACTCCTCCACTTGGGGCAAGATCTCCTCCCCAACCCGGAGATGGCACTCCACCCTTTCCCGGGCGAGAACCATAGACTTGGACTTGGAGGTGCTGATTCTCATCCCAGTCGCTTCACACTCGGCTGCAAACCGATCCAGTGAGAGGTGAAGATCCTGGCCAGTTGAAGCCATCAGCACAACATCATCTGCAAAAAGCATAGACATAATCCTGCAGCCACCAAACTGGGTCCCCTCAACGCCATGACTGCGCCTAGAAATTATGTCCATAAAAGTTATGAACAGAATCGGTGACAAAGGGCAGCCTTGGCGGAGTCCAACTCTCACTGGAAACATGTCCAACTTACTGCCGGCAATACGGACCAAGCTCTGACACTGATCGGACCGCCACAATCAGACAGTCCGATACACCATACTCTCTGAGCACTCCCCACAGGACTTCCCGGGGGACACGGTCGAATGCCTTCTCCAAGTCCAGAAAGCACATGTAGACTGGTTGGGCAAACTCCCATGCACCCTCAAGGACCCTGCCGAGAGTATAGAGCTGGTCTACCGTTCCACAACCAGGACGAAAACCACACTGTTCTTCCTGGATCCGAGGTTCGACTTGCCGGCGTAGCCTCCTCTCCAGTACACCTGAATAGACCTTACCGGGAAGGCTGAGGAGTGTGATCCCATGATAGTTGGAACACACCCTCCGGTTCCCCTTCTTAAAGAGAGGAACCACAACCCCGGTCTGCCAATCCAGAGGTACCGCCCCCGATGTCCACGCGATGTTGCAGAGTCTTGTCAACTAAGACAGCCCCACAGCATCCAGAGCCTTAAGGAACTCCGGGCGGATCTCATCCACCCCCGGGGCCTTGCCACCGAGGAGCTTTTTAACTACCTCGGCAACCTCAGCCCCAGAAATAGGAGAGCCCACCACAGATTCCCTCAAGGGGAAGATACCAGACACGCTCCTTGCGGTCTGGAACAGTCTTTAAGGGTGGGTGGCGGGAGGTCAGGAGGGGGGTGGAATCCTCCCCTTTAAATTTTCCAAAATGTCTTTCCCCCCCGTCCCCCACCTGAGATTCTGTGAGAGGACAGGAGGAAAATGTCTGTGTAGTGGGCGGGGCTAGAGTCCTTAGGGGCGGAGTCCGAAAATCAGGTGACTGGGATTGACTAGACCTAGTGTTCAAATAACTGTTCTGATTATGCTTTATTTTTGGCATAAAGTCTTTAGGAGGTGGCTGACCAAGGGAGACAGAAGGCAAAAAAAGAAAATTCTGATCCCTGACTTCCCTTGAAGACGCCGGAAGATGTGTTGGTGGGATTGAGGAGGTCTTCGAAGTATTCCCTCCACCGATCCACAACAGCCGCAGTAGAGGTCAGCAGCACACCATCCTCACCATACACGGTGTTGACAGTGCACTGCTTCCCCCCCGAGGCGGCGGATGGTGGACCAGAATCTCTTCGAAGCCGTCCGGAAGTCGTTTTCCATGGCTTTTCCAAACTCCTCCCATGTCCGAGTTTTTGCCTCTGCGACCGCTGAAGCCGCACTTCGCTTGGCCTGTCGGTACCTGTCCGCTGCCTCTGGAGTCCCATGAACCAAACGGACTCGGTAGGACTCTTTCTTCAGCTTGACGGCATCCCTCACTGCTGGTGTCCACCAGTCGGTTCTAGGATTTCCGCCACGACAGGCACCAACCACTTTCAATCACCAATTCATGAAAAGGAAAAGATACACTGACCTGACAGCGTGTGTGTATGATAGCTAGGGATGGGTACCGTTCACATTTGAAACGATACGGTACCAATTACTACCTGGTAGTCGATACAAATGGTAAAAAATGTTGGTCCTTCCTTGTATGTTAATTAATATTATTTTTGATAATAAAATACATTTTTATTGCAACATTTAAAATGAGGTGATTATAATAATAATAGTTATTATAATCTCACGTTTTTGAGTGTCATTTGCAAGTATGACACTAAGTTGCAAGTCCAAGACGTTTGATGGCAGTAGTGTGTAGTTTATGATGTGTTGGTAATTTCTGCTGTCTGTTGCTGCCCCCTACAAAGTGTTAATACAATATATATGGTTGTACGGTATACCGATACGAGTATATTAACGCGGTACTAATGAATCAAAAATGGTACTATACTCTGTTTGAAAAGTACAAGTTCCCAACGGGCATGACGGCGCGCCATCACGTCATGACATTGCTGGTTTTACGAGCAGAGGAGCATGTTCGGCAGCGCACACGCACTGAGTACTTACAAGCAGACACAGGGTGTAGACAGAAAAGGGAGAACGGACACATTTTGGTCTAAAAAATAAAGGTGAAGTTATAACACTGAAACGCCCTCAAGAAGAGGTGCTTTAAGACATGGCTAGCTAGGTAGCAGCTAACATCCATCTGTTGCAGTGTTTTAGCTACTTCTCAATCACTAATCCTGGCGTCCATGGCAACAAATAAAGTAAGTTTCTTAGAGGAATAGCTAAACATGCTTCACTACACACAGGATACAATAGCTCACCGGCGTCACCGCTAACAAAAGCTAGCTCGCCTATATGTAAATAAATGCCATGTGTGGATAGGGTTGGGTATCGAGTATCGAGTATCGATTGGAACCGGGACTAACTTTCCGATTCTCCCGGAATCGTTCAAAAGTTTAAATTTCGATTCCTAGTTTCGATACAGAGTCCGCCGACCGGAAAAAAAGAATAGTCCGCCGACCGGAAGAAGAAGCCGCTGAACACCAACGAAGAAGCGCCCACCGCCGGAAGTGTTAGCATAGCCGAGCCTATGTAGCCGAGCGAGTCAGTCAAGCATGGATAGCGGGCGTCGGCGGTCGAAAGTGTGGCTTTATTTTACTAAAAAAAATTAAATATCGGCGAAATATAACACGTGCGACAGGACTGTTTCGTGCTTAGGAGGGTGCACGTCGAACATGATGAAGCACCTCCGAGTTCATGAAGTACAAATATATGCATGTCCCGTCTTCGACGCGCTGCGCCGACCGTCCTCCTCCTGCTGTCAGATCTCGCTTTCTCCTATTTATGCCTTCAAGCTTCTTCCACACCCAGCGAACGTGTATTTTCCATAGCAGGAGACACTATCTGTCCAGAACGCTCACGCATCCTGCCTGAGAAGGCGGATATGGTCATTTTCCTAAACAAGAACTGTCTCTGATTTTATACTGTACCTGCTGCTAATCTGGACTGGGTTTTGCAAGTTGTTTCTTATTTATTTGCTTTTCTGCACCATGTTAGCCCATCAGTGGGAGCACGGTAACATGTTTAAGTACCTGCAGCATCATACACCTGTGTGTGTAAATGTGTTTTCATGAGGTTTCCTGCAGCATCATACACTTATGTGTAAATGTGTTTTCATGAGGTTTTCACAAATAAAGCTCTCTTGAGGAAAGTGTACCCCTGTGATTATGTATTTATAGTATTTATATTCAAGTTCATAGATTTGATATTTATATTCTAGTTGAAAACAGCCCTGTGAGGAATTTATAGTAAAGTTCATAAAAAGTTAATAGAATTAAAATTGATGGAGAATGTCAGACTATTTCATTTAGAAAGACTGTATGTAGGTTAGCTAGCTCATTTAAAATATCCAAAACTTTTTTTTGACCCTGCCTCTTAAAAGAATCGGAATCGAGAATCGTCAGGAATCGGAATCGAAACAAAGAATCGGAATCGGAATCATTCGAATTCAAACGATACCCAACCCTATGTGTGGATCAACACCTGACATCCACTGTAATGATACCAAGTACAAGAGCGTATCTAGTCGATACTACTATGATTACATCGATATTTTTTATCGTCACAAAACCTTTATTTCCTTTTAAATTCATATTATGTTTATAAACTCAGGAAATATGTCCCTGGAAATGTGAGGACTTTGAATATGACCTGTAACTACTTGGTTTCGATCGATACCTAAATTTGAGGTATCATCCAAAACTAAGGTAAAGTATCAAACAACAGAAGAAAAAGTGATTATTACATTTTAACAGAAGTGTAGATAGAACATGTTGAAACAAAAAATAAGCAGATATTAACAGTAAATGAACAAGTAGATTTATAATTCATTTTTACAGTTTGTCCCTCACAGGGTTGTACGGTATTAGTATAATACCGCGATACTAATGAATCAAATTCGGTACTATACAGCCTCTAAAAAGTACCGGTCCCCCACGTGTGTCATGCAGACCAGCATGTTCGGCAGCACACACACACAGAGTACTTACAAGCAGACACAGTGTGTACACAGAAAAGGGAGAACGGAAAAATTTTGACTTAATAACTAGCGATAACGGTGAAGTTATAACACTGAAACGCCCTCAGGAAGAGGTGCTTTAAAACATGGCTATCTAGCTGGCAGCTAATGTCTGTCCAGAGTCAGCAGTGTTGTAACTACTTCAAAACCACAAATTCTTGTCTCCATGGAGACATATCAGTTACATATATTTCAATTATCATCCCTGTAGGATGAGTGATAGCTTTATATGCTTCACTACACACCACAGCACACCAGAAACATGACAATGGACATTTTTAAAATGGTCTATAATTGGCAAAGTCTAACCAAGCCTTCATTATGCCTGATCATTAATCATTAAAACCATTATCTTGACTTTCAACACACTACACACCAGTAAATGAAGTGCGTACTTAGTCAACAGCCATACATGTCATACTAAGGGTGGCCATATGAACAACGCCAACACTGTCATAAACCTGTGCCATATAGTGAACCCACACTAAACAACAATGACAAACACATTTTGGGAGAATATTTGCACCACAACACAACATAAACACTACAGAACAAATTCCCAGAATTCCCAGCAGCCCCAACTCTTCCGGGACGCTACAATATAAACAAACGCCATTGGTGGATCTACACCTAACATCCACTGTAATGATACCATGTACAGGAGCGTATCTAGTCGATACTACTATGATTACGTCGATATTTTTTATCACAAAATCTTCTTTCATTTAAAAAAAAAATTAATATTATGTTTATAAATCCAGGAAATACGTCCCTGGACACATGAGGACTTTGAATATGACGAATGTATGATCCTGTAACTACTTGGTATCGGATTGATACCTAAATGTGTGGTATCATCCAAAACTAATGTAAAGTATCAAACAACAGAAGGATAAGTGATTATTAAATTTTAACAGAAGTGTAGATAGAACATGTTGACACAGAAAATAACCAGATATTAACAGTAAATGAACAAGTGGATAAATAATCAATTTCTACAGCTTGTCCTTTATAATGTTGACAAAATAATAGATTGATAAATGACACAATATATTACTGAATACGTCAGCAGACTAATTAGAAGTCTTTGTTTGTTTACTTACTACTAAAAGACAAGTTGTCTAGTATGTTCACTATTTTATTTAAGGACAAAATTGCAATAATAAACATATGTTTAATGTACCCTGAGATTTGTTGTTAAAATAAAGCCAATAATGACATTTTTTGTGGTCCCCTTTATTTAGAAAAGTACCGAAATACATTTTGGTACCGGTACCAAAATATTGGTATCGGGACAACACTAGTCCCTCACAATGTTGACAAAATAATAGAATGAGAAATGACACAATATGTTACTGTATACGTCAGCAGACTAATTAGGAGCCTTTGCTTGTTTACTTAATACTAAAAGACAAGTTGTCTAGTATGTTCACTATTTTATTTAAGGACTAAATTGTTCTTCGATTGCAATAAGAAACATATGTTTAATGTACCCTAAGATTTTTTGTTAAAATAAGGCTAATAATTACATTTTTTTCTGGTCCCTTTTATTTAGAAAGGTATCGAAATACATGTTGGTACCGGTACCAAAATATTGGTATCGATACAACCCTAATACAGTACGTATTGTACTTTTTACGCACCAGCTCTTTTAAGGTAACATGCATTTTAGTTGTAATAATAATAATAATAAAGGATTCAATTCTTATAGCGCTTTTCTATCGACATTGATACTCAAAGCGCTCACAGAGAAGCGAGAACCCATTATTCATTCACTCCACATTCACACAGGTGGTGGTAAGCTAGTTTCCAATAACAAATTTGAAGGCATTGAAAATAAAATGTTAAAATCGCTAATGCTAATGAGTAGCATATCAATACCAAAGTCAATGTTCAAAGGCATCAAGCTAAGGCATTTGTAGAAAAGTGGAGCCTTGCTTTACTTACGTTGGAGCATTTTTTTGTGTCAAATGGTTTGTTGGCATCAAAAAATTGCAACATTACTGAGAGGTAGTTTGGCTAAGCTGGAGTAATCACCAAGTGCCGAAGTGCAAAGAGTCGGTCGGCTGAGTCTGCAACCAGGCATTGAAACATGGCACCGTTGGATTTTACGTAAATGTGTGTCCGGCTTTCTCCCACCTCCAAAGACATGCACCTGGGGATAGGTTAATTGTCAACACTAAATGGTCCCTAGTGTGTGAATGTGAGTGTGAATGTTGTCTGTCTATCTGTGTTGGCCCTGCGATGAGGTGGCGACTTGTCCAGGGTGTACCCCACCTACCGCCCGAATGCAGCTGTGATAGGCTTCAGCGACCCCCCGCAACCCCGAAAGGGACAAGCGGTAGGAAATGGATGGATGGATGGATGGGTGTCCGGTAGGACCGGCGGGATTCAGTCGGTGCCAAAAAATAACTGAGAAGTAGCTTCCCTGCCAAAGATATTGGATGGCAAGAGGGTTCACTCCATTCATGTTATCCCTGCTTTTGAGCAAACATACCGTATTTTCACGACCATAGGGCGCACCGGATTATAAGGTGCACTGCAGATTAATTGTCTATTTTTGATCTTTTTTCATACATAGGGTGCACCGGATTATAAGGCGCATTAAAGGAGTCATATTATTATTTTTTTAAATTTAAAACACTTCCTTGTGGCAGCATCTCCTCACCGGAAACAACAACACCGGAAATGTGTCCCGTGAAAAACCGTCCGACCCGAACTCTCTAATAACTAAAGTTCCTTGGGGGAATAATGTAAACTCACTATACTGGTATGTTTTAGCACTTTGACAGCTAGTCTACTGACAGATATAAGTAAGAACTTTACACAACTTTATATTAAAAATGGCAACAGCGGAGGATGAATGTCCCATAACAAGAAGATAGAGAAAAAGAAGAAGCTTATGGACTACGGTGTCGCCACGTACTACAAAGGCAGACGCGTGCAATTTTTCAGGGCTTATGCAGATCCCAAATACACATCAGCAGGTACCAGAAGGTAAGAAAAGTTGCTTTTGAATAATATTGCGAAACAAAACGGCAGATAATATGTCTTACCTTATACACACACACCATAATAATACTGGTATGTTTAATGCGCCGACAATCCATCAAGCGTTGCGGCTTCATAGCTTATCAAAGTCGTACTAAAACATTTTGATAGATTTTTGAGCGCCGTGTGTAATGTTCTATATTTTCAATGGAACATATAAAGTGTTGGTGTTGTTTACTTGAGTCATATTGCAGTCTACACGTATCTCTTATGTGTGACTCCCATTTACTGGTCACACTTATCATTACATCATGTACTAAATAAAATTGCTTTGAGGTCGGTAAGCAAAACCAGAAATATTCCGTACATTAGGCGCACCGAATTATAAGGGTTATAGTCCGTAAAATACGGTACATAGATGCTAAGATTAATGCACAAAGTGAACTCTCTTGCTGGCAGTTTGAAGGCGAGAGACGAGGACAACGAACACGCACGCATTTTGTGGAGGCTGGCAAAATGACCAGGGTCATTTACATCGATCCTTAGATTGATTACGACCTCATGCCTGCAGCCGCACGAGCCGTTCTCTGATTACTTAATTTTTATTTTTGCTACTTTACCAGGTTTCACGTACTACTTGACATGAGGTACGTACCATTTGAGCTTGTCACGCAGCGGGGTGAACGTCAAGGCAGCCTTGATGTGTGTTTTCACGGACGTTTGCAAAGACCGTCGATACTTCTCCAACAGGAAGTCCCACCCTTCCGATGTTTGAGCCCCGACGACGTACACGGCCATGATGACGTCAACGGGGAGGCTGAGAAGCAGAGACGTGGTAATTACACTTCGTACGTCGTCATCATTGGCGCATTAGCAACCCCTGACCTCATGTCACCGTCGGAGTCTTTCCACATGTTGAACAGCTGCTGGGCTTTGGTCACGCACGGAGTGAAGTTCCTGACACAGGCAAACAGCAGCAGGTAGCTGCGCAGCATTCGCTCAGACACGGAACCTGAGTCGTCCCACTTCTGTTGGCTGATCAAACCCTTGAACAGGTCCAGAATGTAACGCTGTGAACACAAGTCACAGTTTAAAAACTAGGAGTGGACAATAATCAATCAATTAACCTTGTGTGGAATTGATTGTTAAAGCCCCACTATTGTGCTAAATCCGGGGTGTCAAACTCATCTTAATTGAGGGCCGTATCGTAATTGTTTGCCCTCAGAGGGCCACTTCTAACAGGCATTTAATGTAAAAAAAACATTTGATTTTACAGAAAAAAACTGACAGGTCAGTCGCAAAAATGTTACCGTAAAATGTAGTGTTTTTTTCAGCATGTTACTGTAAATGGAAAATACAGTACCATTGTTTTTCACGGGACAAAACTGGCAGCTCAGTTGGTGGAATTTTACTGTAAAATTTACAGTGTTTTTTTACTGTAAATATAAAACTGCCTTTTTACAGTAAAATTCTGGTAATTTAGCTGTCGGATTTTACCATAAAAACGACAACTGTAGATTTTACTGTGTACTATTGTGAGTAGCAAAACAGTACCACCGTTTTATTTACAGTAAAAAAAACTGGCAGCTCAGTAGGCTGCATTTTATGGTCAAAAAACAGTGGTACTGTTTTTTTATGCACAGTAAAATGCTGTAAAACCACAGTAAATTTCATAAATTGAAACAGTGAAACCTGGAGAGGCGTGATTGGGAAGAATGGCCGCCCGGATCTGAACCCGAGTGGTGTTTTGTTATTGGACTTTTGTGCCCGTCACAGATTGTCCATAACGAACACCATGTTCAGGCATAAGGGTGTCCATCGTGCACTTGGTACCAGGACACCCTAGGCCGCAGTTCCATGATCGACTTTGTAGTTGTGTCATTGGATTTGCGGCCTCATGTTTTGAACACTCGGGTGAAGAGAGGGGCGGAGCTTTCTACCTTCGGGCAATTTCCCGAAGGCTTTCAAAACTGCAGTCATTAAACCTCTTCTAAAAAAGCAGAGCCTAGATGCCTCTGTTATCAACAACTACAGACCAATTTCAAATCTACCATTCATAAGTAAAATAATTGAGAAAGTTGTCCTCCAACAACTAAATCACTTCTTGGCTTCTACTGGCTGCCACAACAACTTCCAGTCAGGATTTCGACCTCTTCATAGCACAGAGACGGCCCTTCTTAAAGTTATAAATGACATCCGTCTAAACACAGACTCTGGCAAAACTTCAGTATTAATGCTTTTGGACCTCAGTGCTGCATTTGACACTGTCGACCACTCAATACTTTTGGACAGGTTGGAAAACTGGGTGGGGATCTCAGGCACAGTTTTAAGCTGGTTCAAGTCATATCTACAAGATAGGAACTATTTTGTTTCCATTGGTGACTTTGTATCAGAACCAACCAACGTAACGTGTGGAGTCCCCCAAGGTTCAATCTTGGGGCCGACTTTATTTAACATCTATATGCTCCCACTAGGACAAATCATGCAAAATAATAACATTGACCATCATTGCTATGCCGATGACACCCAAATCTATGTAGCGCTATCACCAAATGACTATCGCCCCATAGATCTTCTGTGCCAGTGCATTGAGCAAGTCAAACACTGGATGTGCCAAAATTTCCTACAACTAAATGAAGATAAAACTGAGATAATTGTTTTTGGTGCTAAAAAAGAAAGGTTTAAAGTCATCCAACACCTTCAATCACTGTCCCTGAAAACCTCAAATAAAGCCAGAAATCTTGGGGTTATTTTAGATTCTGATTTACATTTCGACAGTCACATCAAATCAGTAACAAAATCGGCCTACTATCACCTCAAAAATGTAAAAAGACTTAGAGGGCTCATGTCAGCTCAAGACTTAGAAAAACTTGTACATGCCTTTATTACCAGTAGGCTAGACTATTGTAATGGTCTCCTTGCAGGTCTTCCCAAAAAAACTGTCAGGCAGCTACAGCTTGTTCAGAACGCTGCTGCTAGAGTTCTAACAAAGACCAAAAAATGTGAGCACATTACACCAATTCTTAAATCCTTACATTGGCTCCCTGTACATCAGAGAATAGATTTCAAAATCCTCCTGCTCACATATAAATCACTACATGGTCTAGGGCCCAAGTATATCACTGATATGCTCCCACTATATACGCCCTCTAGATCACTAAGATCTTCTGAGACCAATCTGTTAGCGGTTCCAAGAGTAAACTCAAATCAAGGGAGATCATCATTCAGTCACTATGCAACACATAGCTGGAATAAACTTCCTGAAGATGTCAGACTCTCCCCAACTCTCACTACTTTTAAAACTAGACTGAAGACTTTTATGTTCACCTTAGCTTTCAGCTAAATCTTTTAATCTTTTAACTTTTAACGTCTGCACTGTTTTTATTTTTATTGTCTGCATTTTAATTTTGCTTTTATTTTCTTTCATTTCACTTTGTTGTCTGTGAAGCACTTTGAGTCTGCCTTGTGTATGAAAAGCGCTATACAAATAAAGTTGCCTTGCCTTGCCTTGCCTTACCGATCACCACCTGGTGGTGAGTTGGCTGCGATGGTGGGGGAGGATGCCGGACAGACCTGGCAGGCCCAAACGCATTGTGAGGGTTTGCTGGGAACGTCTGGCAGAGTCTCCTGTCAAGAGAGAGTTTCAATTCCCACCTCCGGAAGAACTTTGAACATGTCACGAGGGAGGTGCTGGACATTGAGTCCGAGTGGACCATGTTCCGCACCTCTATTGTCGAGGCGGCTGATTGGAGCTGTGGCCGCAAGGTAGTTGGTGCCTGTCGTGGCGGTAATCCTAGAACCCGTTGGTGGACACCGGCGGTGAGGGATGCCGTCAAGCTGAAGAAGGAGTCCTATCGGGTTCTTTTGGCTCATAGGACTCCTGAGGCAGCGGACAGGTACCGACAGGCCAAGCGGTGTGCAGCTTCATCGGTCGCGGAGGCAAAAACTCGGACATGGGAGGAGTTCGGGGAAGCCATGGAAAACGACTTCCGGACGGCATCGAAGCGATTCTGGACCACCATCCGCCGCCTCAGGAAGGGGAAGCAGTGCACTATCAACACCGTGTATGGTGAGGATGGTGTTCTGCTGACCTCGACTGCGGATGTTGTGGATCGGTGGAGGGAATACTTCAAAGACCTCCTCAATCCCACCAACACATCTTCCTATGAGGAAGCAGTGCCTTGGGAATCTGTGGTGAGCTCTCCTATTTCTGGGGCTGAGGTTGCTGAGGTAGTTAAAAAGCTCCTCAGGGGTAGATGAGATCCGCCCGGAGTTCCTTAAGGCTCTGGATGCTGTGGGGCTGTCTTGGTTGACAAGACTCTGCAGCATTGCGTGGACATCGGGGGCAGTACCTCTGGATTGGCAGACCGGGGTGGTGGTTCCTCTCTTTCAAAGGGGAACCGGAGGGTATGTTCTAACTATCGTGGGATCACACTCCTCAGCCTTCCCGGTAAGGTCTATTCAGGTGTACTGGAGAGGAGGCTATGCCGGATAGTCGAACCTCGGATTCAGGAGGAACAGTGTGGTTTTCGTCCTGCTCGTGGAACTGTGGACCAGCTCTATACTCTCGGCAGGGTCCTTGAGGGTGCATGGGAGTTTGCCCAACCAGTCTACATATGCTTTGTGGACTTGGAGAAGGCATTCGACCGTGTCCCTCTGGAAGTCCTGTGGGGAGTGCTCAGAGAGTATGGGGTATTGGACTGTCTGATTGTGGCAGTCCGCTCCCTGTATGATCAGTGTCAGAGCTTGGTCAGCATTGCCGGCAGTAAGTCGGACACGTTTCCAGTGAGGGTTGGACTCCGCCAAGGCTGCCCTTTGTCACCGATTCTGTTCATAACTTTTACGGACAGAATTTCTAGGCGCAGTCATGGCGTTGAGGGGACCCAGTTTGGTGGCTGCAGGATTATGTCTCTGCTTTTTGCAGATGATGTTGTGCTGATGGCTTCAACTGGCCAGGATCTTCACCTCTCACTGGATCGGTTTGCAGCCGAGTGTGAAGAGACTGGGATGAGAATCAGCACCTCCAAGTCCAAGTCTATGGTTCTCGCCCGGGAAAGGGTGGAGTGCCATCTCCGGGTTGGGGAGGAGATCTTGCCCCAAGTGGAGGAGTTCAAGTACCTAGGAGTCTTGCTCACGAGTGGGGGAAGAGTGGATCGTGAGATCGACAGGATCAGTGCGGCGTCCTCAGTAATGCAGACGCTATATCGATCCGTTGTGGTGAAGAAGGAGCTGAGCCGGAAGGCAAAGCTCTCAATTTACCAGTCCATCTATGTTCCCATCCTCACCTATGGTCATGAGCTTTGGGTTATGACCGAAATAATGGCTAATAGTCAGTTGCGGCTAAATTATGGAAAAATATATTTTCTTCTAAATTTAGTGTGTGCGGCTTAAATACCGGTGCGCTATATAGTCCAGAAAATACAATACTAACCAAATATAGTGCATAGTGCATAAGAGGGGATTCATAAACAGAGGTGTGGACTCGAGTCACATGACTTGGACTCGAGTCAGACTCGAGTCATGAATTTGATGACTTTAGACTTGACTTGACAAAATGTAAAGAGACTTGCAACTCGACTTGGACTTAACATCAATGACTTGTGACTTCACTTGGACTTGAGCCTTTTGACTTGACATTACTTGCTTCTTTCCCCAAAACCCAACGATTAAAAAGTTATTCGGGAGAGCTCCATATCTTCGAAAGTGTACGTGTGTGTGTCTGTCAGGGAGTGTGCGTTCTGTCAGCATGTGTGTCTGTCAGTACAATAGCCAATCAAATTAGATCCATGTAGTTTTCATCCCACGGCATTCATCCAATCAAATTGCAGAGCAACCTACGAACTACGACTTGGTCAACAAAAAAGGAATTGCAACAACTTCCAACTTCGTTCGACATTTGAAGTTGCAAACAGAACGGTAAGTTTTGAATATAAGCTAACGTTTATTGGCTAAGTAACATAACTTTTATTTGCTGTGTAGTTAAATCAGTGAGGCTGTAAACTCACTGCTAACGCTATAACCATAGACATCTTATAAGCAATGTTCCCTCTAATTGTTCATGTGTGTGAGCAAACACAAAAACTCCCTGAGCATTCAGTGGAGCACATGTGAGCAACATCACACGTGGCAAAACCAGCAGCACACCTGTCTCAAACCAATCTTTTATAATAACACTTAAATGAGAGGAGTCATTTTCATGAGATTATTTAGTAATATTAGTGATTTGGCCCACTTGTAATGAAAATAAAAGAAATCTTGTTTTTCATAAACTATGGATTAGTATTGTACAATATGTCTGGGTGGGGGTCCTGCTTTGGAAATCATTTGTACCCCTTTCAGAGATCACATTTAGTTCCCCTTAAACATCCTCATGTTGCACAATGAAATGTAAGCATAGGATGAAGTGTGCATTCCTGTAACTTTCTCTAGTAACAGCAGTGTTTCCCACACATTAATTTATTTGTGGCGGCCCGCCACGAAAGAATTACGTCCGCCACAAATGGAATTTTTTATTTCTTTTTTTTAATTTTTTTTGTCCTGTCCAGCTTCTCAGGCAAATTATAGTTGATGTAGATGCCCATATAGGCTGTTCAGATTTACTTTACAAAAGAGAAGTGTAGGACACTTCTCTTGTTGCCTTAT
Source organism: Entelurus aequoreus (assembly GCF_033978785.1). Classification (NCBI taxonomy): domain Eukaryota; kingdom Metazoa; phylum Chordata; class Actinopteri; order Syngnathiformes; family Syngnathidae; genus Entelurus; species Entelurus aequoreus. The sequence continues at coordinate 42,600,008 of NC_084736.1, forward strand.
TTGTATTTGACCACTACTGTTTTCTGTTTATTTGTTACTGACTGTGGCAGGACACCTCTGCCTCTGTTTCACTTTATGTTGCTGGTAAATAATATGGTTGTAGTAGTAGGCTAAAGTTAAATTATTTAGTATGCACTAATTAAAGGGGCAGAGCTTTAAGAGACATTTTAGCTTTTATATTTTATAAGATATATTTTTTGTAAGAACCACAATTAATAAATATATTTCAGTGAATAACTTATTGTTCAAATATGTATATAAATATGTACATAAAGTGTTGTAATTATATTGTAAAATGGATGGATGGATGGACGTTTAAAACAAAACTGTTGTTATTAATTGGTAAGTATACATTTTTTGAGCCTTTTTAGAGAAAATCATATCATTGTAGTAAATTATGCAAATTACTCGATGATGTCATGGTGACCACGCCCATAGCCACGCCCCCACCGCCACAGGTATCTTGGCAGTTTATGGGAAACACTGAACAGCATTCCATGATTAATATAAATAAATTAACATTATTAATAAATGACAGTAGAATAAGCACACGTATGACTGAGGAGTCATAGTGTAACTTTGTGTGGTGTTTGAGTTGTCCGACTTTTTGTGTGGCCATAAACGCACCAGTGGCTTAGTGGTATGCATGTTGGTGACGGATGACAAGTTGGTTTTGGCCTGGTTTGTACGGCAGAAAATGACTAGTTTTTCGAGATAGAAGTTTTTTACTCATGTTTTTGGTGTGGTTTTGGCCGAATATAAACAGTTTTGCTCATTAAAGTGATCGATATAATTCCTGTCCTCGAAGCATCTCGATAGACGTTACAATAATTGAACGGTGTTCAATTGAACGGTGTTGACGAACACCGTTAGTGCCGCTTGTTGTCACTGTCACTCAAAGATGCATTACAAAAATACACAGAATAAATGTGTTTATTTAGTTTAGAATTCAGATGGGTTTGATTTGGTGCGCGGCTTATATTTGCTGTGCGCAGAGGACGCTTGAGCAGTGCGCAATTGCGCAGGCGCGCACCTTAGAGGGAACGTTGCTTATAAGTAGACGCAGCATCGACCGCTACTGCCTACTGCCGCTGACGAGACGCGGGGGCGCCATCTTGGAGTGGTGATCCGCTCCACTCAGTGCAATTCATTTGGCAGGAGCAATGAACTGTCAGCGCATTTAATTCATTTTACCTCACTGAATAACACTGATTTTCACATGCTTTTTTGTCATACGTGTAGCTATGATAAAGGACACATGTTTTGGCGTGTTTTATTATTCATAGTTTGCTTAACAGTAATAGAATATTCTTATATGCTATAAGTGAGCAGACGTCCGAGATCAAAACTGTGAATATAATCCCAGAGAAGGGGGAAAAAACGGTCAGCTATTTTTAAGTTTAAGAAACAATATGATTAGGTTATATAAACATGCGTATATTCTACATAAACAATGTATGAATACATTAGATATCTATATATCTTAGGGACCTACTGTATAGACTGTATCTCTGTTGCTGCAGCAGCAGAGAGTTTATTCTGTCTTGACACTTTGTATTGATATTTTGTATTACATTCTTCCCTTAAATTATCATGTTTACAGTGATTGTTTTATATGTATTTTTTATGTATGTCGCTTTGGTTAAAAGCGTCTGCCAAATACTTTAACATAAACATATATAAACACCTGAAAGTCTTTATATCAGCTAAAACCACCAATTTGTTTCACTGGATTCAGAATAAAACCAAATTCTGTTTTACCCAACAATGTTAGTATTTGAATATTGTTACTTGAAAACTTATTCCTGGTTACAATTATACTGTTAAAAAAGTATTGCCTTATACTTTGCCTAAAATGAGAACACATCATAATCAGTGGCGGCTGGTGAATTTTGTTTTAGGTGGGGCTGAAAGTTTGTAAACCAAACCCCTGTAGGGGGGTCATCCTCCCCCAGAAGATTTCTATGTGATTTTCACATACAAATATTGAAGATCTTCGCTCCTTCTCAACTCTGTGGTAATATTATTTTCACAAAATACAACCAATAGTACGTTAATGTTAAATCTTACTTGTGAAAAGTAATCCCCCGATTCCTATTTTCAACAGTCCGCTCATTTGAGCAGGAAAACGCTGAACACCAACCCGGCATCTTTGTTTTCTACCTGTCAACTGTCAGTTTAGGCTGCTCGCCGGCTCCTCATCACCACTTCAGGATGGCGGCCAAATTGCTCGCGTCACAGCAGCCAATGCTGCATCTACTTATAAGATGTCTACGGTTATAACGTTATTGCAAACACGGCAATCTGTTGCGTCCACTGCAGTTCGCTACCTTATTCATACTTTTTGTCAAGTGATTTTTTTTAAGCAGGGTTGCATGAGGTACCTATAGTTAACGTTACGTTAGTCAATGTATCACACACAGTAACGTAATGTTAGACGGCTGTCAGCAGCACCGCGTATTTTACCCACCTACAAAAAGACAAACAGTCAGTTAAAATGTATACTATATTAAGAATATGTGTACGTATTGGATAGGGCCCTGACATCTAAAAAGTACAACTCTGTTCATTGTTATGTTCATGTATTTGTTATGTTTTTCATGTGTTCTTCTCTTCTTTGGCTGTCCATCGATTACGATGATGACGTTGCTCCAGTAATGGGTTACTGAGGGGGGTTTCGTATATGCCATTGCATGTGGCTGTGAAAGCCAATGCGCGACCCGCATGGTTTGCCACATGTGGGGCAGATGTAGTCCACGCTTGAGAGGGGGGCCCCTGCAGCGTGCTGATGTCGCTGTAAACGTTGTTGTTTTCTCCTCTCAGTGGTCTGCTCCTGGAGATGAGCAATGCCGGCGTGACTGCAGTCGCGCCAGGTGTGGCGATCAGCAGCCAAGACTTCCAGTGCGGAAGGCTTGATAGCACGGCGCTTCAGGAGGGTTTTTATGTGGTCCTTGTAGCGTTTCTGCTGACCCCCAGGAGACCTACAGCCTTCCTGGAGTTGGCCGTAGAGGATCTGTCGGGGCAGCCTCTGGGCGGGCATGCGGATTACATGCCCCACCCAGCGCAGATGTCTTTGTGCAAGGAACACTTGGATGCTGGGTGTTTGGGTCCGGTCATAAATATCCACATGTGGGACTCTGTCCTCCCAGGTCAGACCCAGGATCCGTTGCAGGCAGCGGATGTGGTATCTCTCCAGGTTTCTGACGTGCCTTTGGTAAGGGGTCCAGGCTTCCGAGGACAGACAAACTGCTTTGTAAACAGCTGCTTTGGTGGAAACTGTCAGGTTTCTGTTCAGGAAGACCCTGGTTTTGAACCTACCGAAGGCAGCAGATGCTAACCCAACACGGACCTGGATGTCATTATCGATGTTACAGGTGGGGGACAGGACGCTTCCGAGGTAGGTGAAATGTGGAACGATGGTGAGCTGCTGACCATCAATGTTGAAGAAAGGCACTTCTGACTGGTGGGTAGAGTGTTGTGCAATGATCTGTGTTTTTGAAATGTTGACCTTGAGTCCTAGGGCACTGTACGTGGATGAGACCACGTTAAGTGCACGTTGTAGAGATTCTGGCGTGTGGGCAAGGAGAGCACAATCGTCAGCATACTGAAGTTCTAGGATCTGTTGTTTTGTAATTTTAGTAAAGGCCTGGAGGCGCCGGATGTTGAAGAGACTGCCGTCCAGCCGGAACTGTATGTGGATGCCATCTGTGGTTCCCAGAGCTTTGTGTGAGAGGAGGGTGACTGCTGAGAGAAAGAAGTTGAATATGACAGGGGCTAGGACACATCCCTGCCTGACCCCGACTTTCACATTAAAAGAGGGGGATTGCTGGCCTCCAATGCGGACACAGGCTCGCATTCCATCGTGTAGTTGTCTCAGGATGTTGAGGAACTTTGGCGGAATCCCCAGCCTTCCCAATAAGTCCCAGGGGAGATTCCGGTTTACAGTGTCAAATGCCTTGGACAGGTCGATGAAGGCGATGTACAGATCCTGGTGGTGTTCCCGGCACTTTTCTTGTACCTGCCTGGCTACAAAGATCATGTCAGTAGTACTGCGAACTCTTCTGAATCCACACTGTGATTCAGGCAGGATGTTCTCAGAGATGTGAGTAACTAAACGAGAGAGCATGACCCGGGCAAGAACTTTCCCAGCAACCGAGAGCAGGGAAATTCCTCTTAAAGATGGTTATTATAGCAGCATCCTTCCATTCCTGGGGGATGGCTTCAGAGGACCAGATGGAGTCAATCAATAGGTGAAGCCGGCGGGTGAGGAGATAGCCACCAAACTTCAGCACCTCAGCTGGGATACCGTCAGGGCCTGGGCTTTTGTTGTTTTTTAGGCCCTCGATGGCTTTTAGGACCTCAGCAAAGGCAGGCGGGGAGTCCAGATGGTCGACAGGGGGAGTGGTTGGGAAATTGGTGAAAATGTCCTGGTCAGAGGGATTTTCGGAGTTAAGGAGAGTGTTGAAATGTTCAGCCCATCTATTTAGGATCTGGGGTGTGTCCTTATAGAGGGTGACTCCGTCTGCCGATCTGACTGGGATTATGTTTTTTCTCTGTGGACCATATATGGATTTGACGGCATCATAAAATCCATGGGAATTGTTTATGTCAGCATAAAGTTGGATCTCGCTGGCTTTCTTGATCCACCAGTCATTTTCCATGGCTCTGAGGGTACGCTGGACTTCGGCTCTTATGGAGGAGAGTCAAGTCTTTAGTGTGATGGATTGTGGGTTGGCCAGGTAAGCAGCATGGGCTTTGTGTTTTGCCTGGAGAAGTTTATGGATATCCGGTGCACTGTTGTCAAACCAGTCCTGATGTTTACGCCTGGTGTACCCAAGGGACTCCTCTGCTGCCTGATGGATGGCAGTCCTTAGGGAGTTCCAGCAGGTGTTGATGTCAGGGTCCAGGTGGGTATCAGGGATTGCAGACAAATGTTCTGCAAGCTGTGCTCTGAGCTGGTCTACAGAGTGCTTGGATTTGAGTGCTTCACAGTTGAGTCTCTTGTTTGGTGATGTTTTCTTCAGTTGGGGGCGGACTTCCATCTGAAATTTGGCTCTGATCATTCAATGGTCAGTCCAGCAGTCCGCTCCATGCATCGCTCTGGAGATTAGGACCTCCTTCCTGTCTCTACGACGGGTGATAATATAGTCGAGGAGGTGCCAATGTTTGGAGAGAGGATGTTGCCAGGAGGTCTTGAATTTATCCTTGATCTGGAACAGGGTGTTGGTGATGATCAACTGATGTTTAGAGCAGAGTGTAAGGAGGCGAAGCCCATTATCATTAAGCCTACCAACCCCGTGCTGACCAAGTGTTCAAGTCCAGAGCCCACTGTCAGAGCCCACCCTCGCGTTAAAATCCCCGAGGAGTATGAGCTTGTCGGTGGGAGGCGTTCCCTCAATGGCAGAGTTTAGTGAGGCATAGAATGTGTCCTTGCTCTCGAGGTCTGCATCCAGGGTTGGGGCGTAGGCACTGATAAGGGTGACATGGCGATTTTTGGTGAGTGGTACACGCCACGTCATGAGCCTTTCGCTTATTCCCACTGGAGACTCTGGGATCTTGTGAAGCAGGCTTGTCCTGGCGGCAAAACCCACTCCATGTAGACGACGGGAGCCTTCTGGATGACCCTTCCAGTGTAGCCTTCTCCCGCCTCCGTGATTGAGTCTTTCCCATGTAAGCAGGTTTCGCTCAGGGCGGCTATGTCAATGCCGTATCGGTTTAGTTCATGCGCAACAAGTGCTGTTCTTCGCTGCGGGCGGCATGAGAGATCACGCACATCCAAAAGTGTGCGGACGTTCCATAACGCTATTGTGAAGGGAATTTTGTTTCTCTTGTACGTTTGTTTTTGACCGCATAAAGGGATGGCCCGGCAGCTGCGGTAGGCTGCCCGGGCCATCGGCCCCAACCCGGTCAGCAGCACCGCGTATTTTAGCCACCTACAAAAAGACAAACAGTCAAATAAAGGTCAGTTAAAATGTATACTATATTAAAGGCCTACTGAAATGAATTGTTTTTATTTAAACGGGGATAGCAGATCCATTCTATGTGTCATACTTGATCATTTCGCGATATTGCCATATTTTTGCTGAAAGGATTTAGTAGAGAACATCGACGATAAAGTTTGCAACTTTTGGTCGCTGATAAAAAAAGCCTTGCCTGTACCGGAAGTAGCGTGACGTCGCAGGTTGAAAGGCTCCTCACATTTCCCCATTGTTTACACCAGCAGCGAGAGCGATTCGGACCGAGAAAGCGACGATTACCCCATTAATTTGAGCGAGGATGAAAGATTCGTGGATGAGGAACGTGAGAGTGAAGGACTAGAGTGCAGTGCAGGACGTATCTTTTTTCGCTCTGACCGTAACTTAGGTACAAGGGCTCATTGGATTCCACACTTTCTCCTTTTTCTATTGTGGATCACGGATTTGTATTTTAAACCACCTCGGATACTATATCCTCTTATAAATGAGAGTCGAGAACGCGAAATGGACATTCACAGTGACTTTTATCTCCACGACAATACATCGGTGAAGCACTTTAGCTACGGAGCTAACGTGATAGCATCGGGTTTAACTGCAGATAGAAACAAAATAAATAAACCCCTGACTGGAAGGTTAGACAGAAAATCAACAATACTATTAAACCATGGACCTGTAACTACACGGTTAATGTTTTCCAGCCTGGCGAAGCTTAACAATGCTGTTGCTAACGACGCCATTGAAGCTAACTTAGCTACGGGACCTCACAGAGCTATGCTAAAAACATTGGCTATCCACCTACGCCAGCCAGCCCTCATCTGCTCATCAACACCCGTGCTCACCTGCGTTCCAGCGATCGACGGAGCGACGAAGGACTTCACCCGATCATCGATGCGGTCGGCGGCTAGCGTCGGATAGCGTGTCTGCTATCCAAGTCAAAGTCCTCCTGGCTGTGTTGCTGCAGACAGCCGCTAATACACCAATCCCACCTACAGCTTTCTTCTTTGCAGTCTTCATTGTTCATTAAACAAATTGCAAAAGATTCACCAACACAGATGTCCAGAATACTGTGGAATTTTGCGATGAAAACAGAGCTTTTTGTATTGGATACAATGGTGTGCGAATACTTCCGTTTCAACGATTGACGTCACACGCAAACGTCATCATACATAGACGTTTTCAACCGGAAGTTTTGCGGGAAATTTAAAATTGCACTTTATAAGTTAACCCGGCCGTATTGGCATGTGTTGCAATGTTAAGATTTCATCATTGATATATAAACTATCAGACTGCGTGGTCGGTAGTAGTGGGTTTCAGTAGGCCTCTAAGAATATGTGTACATATTGGATAGGGCCCTGACATCTAAAAAGTACAACTGTGTTCATTGTTATGTTCATGTATTTGTTATGTTTTTCATGTGTACGCACACATAAACACATACAGTATGAGATGAGATCAATGAGATAAGGTAAGAACAGGATAGAAACTGCTGTGGAACTAGTTACAATGCAATATGCCATGGAAATACAATGTTAACACTTTTGTGCAAATATCAATCAATCAATCAATCAATGTTTATTTATATAGCCCTAAATCATAAGTGTCTCAAAGGGCTGCACAAGCCACAACGACATCCTCGGTACAGAGCCCACATACGGGCAAGGTTACAAGTACAGTTGCACTTGTTCTTTCAAATGTGTTTATTCTGTAAAGGAATCAGTTAAATGTTTAAAATGACTGGTTAATAGTGCTATTATGAAGTGCAATGTCAGCACTATTTTTTTTCCTGCAATTTCAAATGCACTTGTTTTAATAAATAAATACAGCGTTTTAAAAGCATACACAATCTGTGTAAATATATTAGTCTGTGGTTAAAAGGACTTGAAAGGACTCGAAACTCAAAATGCAGGACTTGAGACATGACTTGAGACTTTCCAGTCTTGACTCGGGACTTGCCTGTCTTGACTCGGGACTTGACTCGAGACTTGAGGGCAAAGACTTGAGACTTACTTGTGACTTGCAAAACAATGACTTGGTCCCACCTCTGCTCATAAATAACTGATGAAAACTTAATTTACATACAATTATGTAGTGCTAAAATAAACTAAATTAATAATGCATATGCTTCTTAGATCAACTAAACTAAAATTACAGAGTAAATGAAAATACAGCCTTACCAATTTAGTCATAATTCTTGCGCTTAGGAAACTTCTTTGCGACTTTTGCTCTAGACTTCTTCTGTTTGTTTTATATTGTCATAACTGCCACAAGTGGTGAAAAGGTGTCTTAAAACTGAGTACCACTGCAACATAACTTTGTTTTACCAAGCATGGGAAGGAAGAAAGTGAGTGTGAAGGACAGTGCTGAGGAGAAGTGGATGATATTTATTGAGTTGAATAAATAATTTATCAAAAACATGACCGAGCATGGAAAAGCAATTCGAGCGCATCACTGCTAGTTTGGACCATATTGAAGCAGAATGAGTCTTACACCTGTCAAAGATGTTAAAATGATATCTAAAAGTTAGACATTTATCAATGAAAATATGGGAAAACTGTCGATAGTGTGTTTGACGGAGAAGCCGGTCTAAGGAAATACCATGGTAGTCTACTCTCCAGGGTACATTGTTATTACATTGATTTACAAAAAAAAAAACTGTATTTGTTTATAGCACCGTATTTTTCGGACTATAAGGCGCACTTAATTTCATTTTCTCAAACCTCGACAGTGCGCATACCGTATTTTTCGGACTATAAGTCGCAGTTTTTTTCATAGTTTAACCGAGGGTGCGACTTATACTCAAGAGCGACTTATGTGTGAAATTATTAACACATTACCGTAAAATATCAAATAATATTATTTAGCTCATTTACGTAAGAGACTAGACGTATAAGATTTCATAGGATTTAGCGATTAGGAGTGACAGATTGTTTGGTAAACGTATAGCATGTTCTATATGTTATAGTTATTTGAATGACTCTTACCATAATATGTTACGTTAACATAACAGGCACGTTCTCAGTTGGTTATTTATGCGTCATATCACGTACACTTATTCAGCCTGTTGTTCACTATTCTTTATTTATTTTAAATTGCCTTTCAAATGTCTATTCTTGGTGTTGGGTTTTATCAAATACATTTCCCCAAAAAATGTGACTTATACTCCAGTGCGACTTAAATATGTTTTTTCCCTTCTTTATTATGCATTTTCGGCCGGTGCAACTTATACTCCGGAGCGACTTATACTCCGAAAAATACGGTACTTGGATTCATACAGATGCAGGGGTTGCGTGAATTCTAATGAGGAGTGCTTTAGTTGATATACAGCAGAGCCTGCTTTTTAAATGTTAATATCGCCAACAGTCACCTTTATTTACTGTATTTTACGGACTATAAGGTGCATTTAAAATCTTTTTTTTTTCTCAAAACTCAACAGTGCGTCCTATAACCCGATGCACCTAATGTACGGAATAATTCTGGTTTTGCTTACCGACCTCGAAGCTATTTTATTTGGTACATGGTGTAATGATAAGTTACCAGTAGATGGCAGTCACACATAAGAGATATATGTAGACTGCAATATAATGGCAGTGACACATAAGAGATATGTATAGACTGCAATATGACTCAAGTAAACAACACCAAAATTTTAAATGTTCCATTGAAAAGATAGAACATTACACACGGCGCTCAAAAATCTATCAAAATGTTTTAATACGACTTTGGTAAGCTATGAAGCCGCACCGCTTGATGGATTGTACTGTGCTTCAATATACAAGTATTATTATGGTAAGACATATTATCTGGCGTTTTGTTTCGCGATATTATTCAAAAGAAAATACGGTATGTTATATTGTATTTTTTATAAAATAAGTTTGATCTAAAAGTGTGTATTTCATTTAAAAAAGCATGTAACATGTTAAAAGTGTGCCAAGTACCGATTAAATGGATTTCAAGTCATTTTAATGGTACACGTTGATTTGAGGCACAAGTGTTCTGAATTAAGAGCAACTCGCAAGTTGAGGTACAAACCCCAAAACCATGCATTTGTTGACAAAGTGGTGACCCTCGCCCCATCCTTGTTTGTGAATGACTGAGCATTTCATGGAAGCTGCTTTTATACCCAATCATGGTACCCACCTGTTCCCAATTAGCCTTTTTTGCCACATGTTGCAGGCATCAAATTCCAAATGAGCTAATACTTGCAAAACATAACAAAGTTTACCAGTTTGAATGTTAAGTATCTTGGCTTTGCAGTCTATTCAATTGAATATAGGTTGAAAAGGATTTTCAAATCATTGTATTCTGTTTTTAATTACCATTTACACAACGTGCCAACTGTTTTGGGTTTTGTACTTCTGAATCTCTGACACTTATGTGTGCAATTCACCCGAGAAGACCTACTAGCTTGGCTGCTAACGACTAAAGGAGCGGTCACGCTTACTAGTCTCGACTGACACGCCAACACAACAGCAAAGCATTCTGGGATTTGATATATGAAGGTGGGCAAACTCTAATGAATGTGGTTTGAGTTTGACATGTTTATATTTGCATGCTAATAAAATCATTAGGCCCAAACCTGTTACATACCATCTATCGACACATTAAAACCAGCCATGCCACATTTCAGTTTTTAAGTGACTTAATTGCTTCTCTAATCCCCAGGCAAAAACATTAAAACCCTAAAAGGTATAATGTTCACAACGCCGCCTTTGCTAACCTTCATGCTTATCTCCAGTTGAGTGATTCCTCTCTTCTCTATCAGCTTGTAGATAGGTAAGAGTTCTCCGAGGCCCTGACTCACGGCCATGATGTCAGTCTCTTTGGAAAGATACGTGGACAAGTCCAGAGCTGTCGCCAGGTCCACTTTCCCTATGCTGCAACACATTCACCACAAAAGAGGTTAATGGGGAACACAAGCTACATTCTTTGTTCCATTAATAAGCATTACACCACACGATTTACTAAATCACATATATAAAACAACCTTAGGAATTCATTGATTAAAACTATTAAAATTACCAAAAAATAATCACCACTTCTCCTTTTATTGACACTTTAGTGTGTAATTTCCAGCCATACTGCATAATCAAAACACACTGACCGAATATACAGTGTGTATGGAAACTATTTCAGACTCCTTTAAATCTAAAATCCAAAAAATTCATTTTATTTGTCATTAATGTACACTCAGCAGAAAAAACAGAAATGTAGACATTTTTGCAAATGTATTAAAAATAAAAAAAAATAAACATGGGACGGCGTGGCGAAGTTGGTAGAGTGGCCGTGCCAGCAATCGGAAGGTTGCTGGTTACTGGGGTTCAATCCCCACCTTCTACCATCCTAGCCACGTCCGTTGTGTCCTTGGGCAAGACACTTCACCCTTGCTCCTGATGGCTGCTGGTTAGCGCCTTGCATGGCAGCTCCCGCCATCAGTGTGTGAATGTGTGTGTGAATAAGTCAATGTGGAAATACTGTCAAAGCGCTTTGAGTACCTTGAAGGTAGAAAAGCGCTATACAAGTATAACCCATTTATTTATTTATCATTTAGATAAGTATTTAGACCCTTTATTCAATACTTTGTTGATGTACCTTTGACAGCAAATGCAGAATTAAGTATTTTTGAAAACGATACCATAAGCTTGGCACACATATCTTTGGGGAGTTTCACCCATTCCTCTTTGCAGCATCTCTCAAGCTCCATCAGGTTGGATGGGAAGTGTTGGTTTTCACCCAGGATGTCTCTGTACATTGCTGCAATCATCTTTCTCTCTATCTTTACTAGTCTCCCAGTTCCTGCGCTGAAAACCATCCCCACAGCATGATTCTGCTACCACCATGCTTCACTGTAGGGACGGTATTTGCCTGGTTCACGCCAAAAAGTTAAATCTTTGTCCCATCAGACCAAATAATTTTGTTTCTCATGAACAAAATTGGTTAGTATTTTACTTTCTTTCAGTCTTTCAGGTGCATTTTAGCAAACTGTTACTACGAAACGGCTTCTGTTTGGCCACTCTACCATACAGGCCTGATTGGTGCATTGCTGCACAGATGGTTGTCCTTCTGGAAGGTTCTCCTCTCTCCACAGAGGAATGCTGTAGCTCTGACAGAGTGACCATGGGGTTTTTGGTCACCTCCCTGACTAGACTAAGATGAATGCAGCAATGTACAGATACATCCTGGATGAAAACCAACACTTCCCATCCAACTTGATGGAGCTTGAGAGCTGCTGCAAAGAGGAATGGGTGAAACTGCCCAAAAAATAGGTGTGCCAAGTTTGTGGCATCATATTCAAGAAGATTTGAGGCTCTAATTGCTGCCAAAGGTGCATCAACAAAGTATTGAGCAAGATGTGTCAAGATGGGGTGCTGACTGTACATTAATGAGAAATAAAATTAACTTTTTATATTTTAACAAATGGCTGCAACGAAACAAAGAGTGAAACAATTTAAAGGGGTCTGAATACGTTCCGTACCCACTGTACTGTTGTTTGGCCTAGAAAATACAATCAAATGTTGTTGCATTTTTACAACAGTTAGCAGTAAGGCATCGCCTCCCAAAAAAACAAGACAAAAATGAATGCAAGAACTTCAAACGGGACCTATGAGGATTTTGCTCCACATTTAAAACCCTTTCTTGTGGCCTAGATCAGGGACTCTTAACATTTTTGACCTTATTACTCTTTATTTAAATTTTATTCAATAATTATATATAACCTACTTACAGTTTACAACCTTATCAAATGATACGAGACCAAGTGTTAATCACAAAGATATATTGTTTATTTAACACATAAACCTTAGACTTAGGTCAGGCTGATTAGAAAAATAAGTACTGCATATACAAATATACTGCATAAGAAGGGACTGACAAAATTAAATGTACATATAATTATGTTGAGCTAAAATAAATGAACTCAATTAATAATTAATGTTTCTTAACTAAACTGTCAATAAAATTAAAGTGCAAATGAAAATACAGTTTCACCACTTAAGTTATAATTTCTGTGCATAAGAAACTTCTCTATGACTTTAGCTCCAGACTGCTTCTGTTGGTTTGATATTGTCATTACTGCCGCAACTGGTGGAAAAGTGTATTACAACTTAGTACTGCTGCGGGCCTGCGGCCCATATGGACCACAGCTGAGAAATTTTGGGCAGCCTTCGAGGTCGGCCCTATAGTTAAGAAACACTGGTCTGCAGTATGTATTGGATATGCTTTTGTGTAAATTGTGTTCCACAGTCACTTTTATCATTTGTTTTTTGAGTTTGTCTGCAATAGGGTTGTCCCGATACCAATATTTTGGTACCGGTACCAAAATGTATTTTGATACTTTTTGATACCTTTTGATACTTTTCTAAATAAAGGGGACCACAAAAAATTGCATTATTGGCTTTATTTTAACAAAAAATCTTAGGGTACATTAAACATGTTTCTTATTGCAATCCAAGAACAATTTAGTCCTTAAATAAAATAGTAAACATACTAGACAACTTGTCTTTTAGTAGTAAGTAAACAAACAAAGGCAACTAATTAGTCTGCTGATGTATGCAGTAACATATTGTGTCATTTATCATTCTATTATTTTGTCAAAATTATGAGGGACAACATGTAAAAATTGATTATTAATCTACTTGTTCATTTACGGTTAATATCTGTTTATTTTCTGTTTCAACATGTTCTATCTACACTTCTGTTAAAATGTAATAATCACTTATTGTTCTGTTGTTTGATACTTTACATTAGTTTTGGATGATACCACAAATTTAGGTATCGATCCGAAACATTTTACAGATTCACCCGGTCAAAACATTAGATACATCTGCACACTCTCCGATCGATTCATAAAAACAGCATTAAAAAGTTGGTTTTAGCAGGAATTACGGTGTTGTTACGCGCATGCCACGGTTATATGAAAATAATACTTTATCCTACCTTACCTTTTTTGTGTTTCCTCATAGCCTGAAGGAGAGGGGAGGAGCTCCCACCCATCTGGCTGACAGCTTGACTTAATGTCCAAATAGGTACGTCCACCTCGCTGTGACATCACAGCGTAGCCCAGGCCTGGGCAATTATTTTGAGCCGGGGGCCAAATTTAGAGAAAAAAAATGTGTCTGGGGGCTGGTATATCTATTTTTAGGAACACTAATACAAAACCTTAAAATAATGTCTGATTGAATGCTAAAAACGTTATGACAGACCGCCTAAAAAACGGAATGGAATTTAAATTGTTTTAATGAATGAGCCACCTAGAATGTACATGAAAATAAAGAAAGTGTGAATTAACAATATTAACTATAAACGATAAAACGCTGAATATTGACAACATAAAAACGTCACACCCCCTCTCGATCGACATATTTTACAATCAAGCGAAACGCAACAGAAATGAAACAAACAGTGAAATATGAACGCGTAGGGTAAAAAAAAACACACCTACAATCTGATACATCTGATATATCACTAAGCTTTAGAACTTTGTTGTAAAAATCTCCTTCTGCGTCTGTCCCTGACACCCGCATTTCAGGCTGGCCGCTCTGGAAACACTCTGTGAAAATTGCTCCCCACCCACACTGCTTTGTCTGAGCTGCTGTGACGTAGATTACCATAGTAACTAATTAGATTACCATAATAACTTATATAACACTCAAAAGTGCAGATTCCAACCACTTTGTATAGTTCAAGACTTACGGTCATTTGAAAACATCACTGCACATCATAATGGCAGCTACAGTTTCCATTTTAAAAATCTAAAAACATTTTTTGGGAATGTCTGGCAGGCCAGATTAAAAAACTTAACGGGCCGCAAGTGGCCCCCGGGCTTTAATTTGCCTAAATCTGACGTAGCCAGACTGCAAAACCCCGCGATTTTTTTGATTTGACCAGCATATCCAACATTGTAAAATGTATCATTCAAAAAAAGGCTAAAATCCTCACAAGTCCCCTTTAAAAGTACTTTTAGCAAGATGCAAACTTTATTAAAGATACAGAAACCCTGAAACGTGTTTTTCTGACCTGGCGAGCCGGAAGACGTCGTGTATGAGGCTGGCTCTGTCTTTGCCGCTCAGCGCCGTGTGGTTGTCTTGCAGCAGTTTAATGATGGTGCGCCAACCTTTATTGGCATAGTGGACAATGTAGTAGCCGCTCATGTCCACGTTGAACTTCAGCCACTCGACCTCATCTGGCAGGCGCAGGATGTCTGCGGGCGAGCAGTCACATTAAAAACATGTCAATCCAAAGTGAAAAGTGGGGAAATCAGTTTCTTACCCGCCTCTGACTTCATCAGGTGATGCTGTGTTGTGTTGGAAACACTAGTCTTGTAGGTCAGAGGGATCCACCAAACTAATCTGCTTCATGGGAAAATTTAATAAATCATGAAATAATTAATTAAATTGTGAAATAAATGATTCAATTATGAAATAATAACATTAATTAAATATTGAAATAATTAATTAGTTAAATTAATATACATTTACATTAATTTAATGACAGATTTAATAACACAAGTATTTTAATTTAACATTAAATTAATTCATGATACAATTATGTAATCATCTAAAATTGTATTTATTTATATATTTATTCCATTTGGCCTCATTTGACCTTCCGTGTGTGCGTGTGTGCGTGCGTGCATAAATACACTGCTGGTAATTAGTGTGCGTCATATCTCTTTTATGTCGAAATATTTTTGAAATGTCGCAAGACCCATAAAAACAGAAACGGCGCTGGTAGTAGTAATTATAGCTACAACTTGATGCGTCACACCCCTACTAGGCATGTGGCCTGGTTAGGGCGTGAATCTTTGGGCACCTAACAATTAGATCCGATTCCGATACCTGGGGTAACGATTTGATTCAGAATCAATTCGATTTTTGCAATATATTATATGGTACAATAATTATATTGAAACAGATTACATGTTAGAAAAGCTCCTTCTATTTGCATGGAGATGGCCTCAAAACGTCTTTTCAAAAATGGATTTTTACAAAACCCAAAACCAGTGAAGTTGGCACATTGTGTGAATGGTAAATAAAAACAGAATACAATGATTTGCAAATCCTTTTCAACTTGTAAATACACTGCAAAGACAAGATATTTAATGTTTGAACTGAGAAACGTAATTATTTTTGCAAATAATCATTAACTTAGAATCTAGTGGCAGCAACATATTGCAAAAAAGTTGTCACAGGGGCATTTTTCCCACTGTGTTACATGGCCTTTCCTTTTAACAACACTCAGGGAACTGAGGAGACACATTTTTTAAGCTTTTCAGGTGGAATTATTTCCCATTCTGGATTGATGAACAGCTTAAGTTGTTCAACAGTCCATAATGCGCCACACATTTTCAATGGGAACTGGACTACAGGCAGGCCAGTCTAGTACCCACACTCTTTTACTATGAAGCCACACTGTTGTAACACGTGGCTTGGCATTGTCTTGCTGAAATAAGCAGGGGCGTCCATGATAACGTTGCTTGGATGGCAACATATGTTGCTCCAAAACCTGTATGTACCTTTCAGCATTAATGGTACCTTCACAGGTGTGTAAGTTACCCATGCTTTGGGCACTAATACACCCTGTTACCATCACAGATGCTGGCTTTTCAACTTTGTGCCTATAACAATCCGGATGGTTATTTTCCTCTTTGTTACGGAGGACACAACGTCCACAGTTTCCAAAAAAAATTTGAAATGTGGACTTGTCAGACCACAGAACACTTTTACACTTTGCATCAGTCCATCTTAGATGAGCTCGGGCCCGGCGAAGCCAGCGGCGTTTCTGGGTGTTGTTGATAAATGGCTTTGGCTTTGCATAGTAGAGTTTTAACTTGCACTAATAAATGTAGCGACAAACTGTAGTTACTGACAGTGGTTTTCTGAAGTGTTCCTGAGCCCATGTGGTGCTATCCTTTACACACTGATGTCGCTTTTTGATGCAGTACCGCCTGAAGGATCGAAGGTCCGTAGTATCATCGCTTACGTGCAGTGATTTTTCCAGATTCTCTGAACCTTTTGATGATATTATGGACCGTGGATGGTGAAATCCCAAAATTCCTTGCATTAGCTCGTTGAGAAATGTTGTTTTTAAACTGTTGGACAATTTGCTCACGCATTTGTAGACAAAGTGGTGACCCTCGCCCCATCCTTGTTTGTGAATGACTGAGCATTTCATGGAAGCTGATTTTATACCCAATCATGGTACCCACCTGTTCCCAATTAGCCTGTTCACCTGTGGGATGTTCCAAATAAGTGTTTGATGAGCATTCCTTAACTTTCTCAGTCTTTTTTGCCACTTGTGCCAGCTTTTTTGAAACATGTTGCAGGCATCAAATTCCAAATGAGCTAATATTTGCAAAAAATAAAGTTTTCCAGTTTGAACGTTAAATAACTTGTCTTTGCAGTCCATTCAATTGAATATACCGTATTTTTCGGACTATAAGTCGCAGTTTTTTTCATAGTTTGGCCGTGGGTGCGACGTATACTCCGGAGCGACTTGTGTGTGAAATTATTAACACATTACCGTAAAATATCAAATAATATTATTTATCTCATTCGCGTGAGCGACAAAGCAAATGGCAGCCATCGTCCACACACGTCAGCAATCGTCACTCACACGGCAACCAATAAGAATTTGGCGGGGGCGGGTCATGGCAGAAGTGCAATGTGGGTTTTGGAATGCTAACTGCTATATGCTATACGCTACTGCCGGAGCTATTAAAATGGATCACATCAACGTTGGCGGTAACTTATAAAAACTGAGAAGGACTGAACTAAAATGGCACCGAAAAGGAAATCATATACTGCAGATTACAAGCTGGACGTAGTGAATATGCAGCAGAAAACGGCGATCGAGCAGCAGAAAGAATGGACGCTAGCGGGGCATACCAGGAGCGACACCGGGGAGGAAGATTTCATGTTATTTAGCGATCGGGAGTGACAGATTGTTTGGTAAACGTATAGCATGTTCTATATGTTATAGTTATTTGAATGACTCTTACCATAATGTTACGTTAACATTAGGGCTGCAACTAACGATTAATTTGATAATCGATAAATCTGTCGATTATTACTTTGATTAATCGATTAATAACCGGATAAAAGAGACAAACTACATTTCTATCCTTTCCAGTATTTTATTGAAAAAACCCAGCATACTGGCACCATGTTCTGGACATTGGGGATGCAGCATACACCAATAATAACACAGAAATGTAACTCATCAGATCAGAACTGGATCAGATACTGTACACGTTTCTGTTGTGAATAATAAAGGATTAATTTTAGGCTGCCTCTGAATAATAGCATGAAATATTCCAGCACCTTCATAACGTTTAGTTATACTAAAGCGTCACTCAAATCTAAATAGATTTATATAGCTTTATCAGGCCTGGCTGCATTGATCCATTATGAAACCAACCTGAGATATTTCTGTCCGTTACGTTTATTTCGAAATTGGTAACCGTGCGTTTTCTCTCTCAAAACGGAGTCAAATGTGCCGGAGACACATTATCAGCCCCGTGTTGCAACAAAGGCATAACGTTAACGTTACTTACAAAAAAGCTGAACTCATGAAGGCCTGTTGCCACTATGGACTTAAAAAGTTATGTACTGTGAGTTCCTCCCTTCATCCATGGCTCCAACAGGTTTCCTTTTCAGGTGCTTCTGAAGCAATGTTGTACTTCCGTGCCATTTTGCAGGAAACGGTCTTCTTTGAAGTCTTTAAAGTAAAGTGTTCCCACACTTTTGACGACTTAGGTCGTACACTTTTCTCCATTGAAGCAATAACCTCAAGATGTTTCTCCGCTAAACTATCGGGAGTGTTTTCCTGCGCCATTTTTCGAATGTTTCCAGCAAAGGAGACGGCGTCGTCACGTGAGCTGCACATGACACATCATTGGCTGGCTTACTGCCACCTCATGAGACGTAGCCTCAGCGCCGCACTGGCGCTGTTTTGTACTGTTTTTGTACTTATTTTGATTATTGTTTCTCAGCTGTTTGTAAATGTTGCAGTTTATAAATAAAGGTTTATTAAATTTTAAAAAAATTTTTTTTAAAAAAAGCCTCCGTGCATGCGCATAGCTAGTTCCAACGAATCGATGACTAAATTAATCGCCAACTATTTTTATAATCGATTTTAATCGATTTAATCGATTAGTTGTTGCAGCCCTAGTTAACATACCAGGCACGTTCTCAGTTGGTTATTTATGCCTCATATAACGTACACTTATTCAGCCTGTTGTTCACTATTCTTTATTTATTTTAAATTGCCTTTCAAATGTCTATTCTTGGTGTTGGATTTTATCAAATAAATTTCCCCCAAAAATGCGACTTATACTCCAGTGCGACGTATTATACCTGTATGTTTTATTTCTTCTTTATTGTGCATTTTCGGCCAGTGCGACGTATACTCCGGAGCGACGTATAGTCCGAAAAATACGGTAGGTTGAAAAGGATTTGCAAATCATTGTATTCTGTTTTTATTTACCATTTACACAATGTGCCAACTTCACTGGTTTTGGGGTTTGTACCAAAATTGCATTTGTATCCAAATATTGGTGTATTTTCTTAAGCAAATTTTATTTATGCAAGCAATTAAAAACCTGTGATTAATCATGATTAATCACAGTTCAAGAGAATGATTAATCTGATTACAAAAATGTGTCACTTGACCTGTCTAATATATATGTTTTGGTTTTATTACTTTTTTTTTAAAGATATGAATCTATTTAAAATCAGAATGAATATTTATATATATTTTTTGCACTTATAGGTTTCTCAAATACACAAAAGGCAAGAAAAATTGATTCTGCATTATTGTATGTGACCCCTTGAAGTTAGTGCTTTCTCAGTGATAAAAATAATTTCACTGTCTCACCAAGACATTACACAATAGTAAATAATACCAATGTGTTGTTGGTATGTTGGAAGAATCTGTGTTTTTTAAAATAAAGTGTGTCATTTTCATCTATCCATCCATTTTCTACCGCTTGTCCCTTTCGAGGTTTCAGTTAGACAATATTATAAACACGTCAGACGAAGTCTTATTTTTAACGCTATATTGCAATGTGTACCTCATTTGAAACTAGATGAGGCAATTCCTGAAGGAATTGTGTGTGAATGCTCCATTGCTGAAGTTGAACTGAAATGCTGACAGAATGTAAAGTTAAAGTTAAAGTTAAAGTACCAATGATTGTCACACACACACGAGGTGTGGCGAAATTATTCTCTGCATTTGACGCATCACCCTTGATCACCCCCTGGGAGGTGAGGGGAGCAGTGAGCAGCAGCGGTGGCCGCGGCCGGGAATCATTTTTGGTGATTTAACCCCCAATTCCAACCCTTGATGCTGAGTGCCAAGCAGGGAGGTAACGGGTCCCATTTTGTATAGTCTTTGGTATGACTAGTATGAATGTAAGAATGGTAGTATGAATGTAAGAATAGTTTGAATGTTGAAGATTTTGAATTTCCAGGAAAAACGGAATCTGGTTTGGAACTTGGGAAAGTGTTAGTTTGAATGTCCAGGATGAGTAGAATGTGTTGATGTTGGAATGGTTTGAATTGGTTGAAAAATGTGGGAATAGTGGAAGTTTGAAAAATGTCCAATTCATTTTGAATGGGTAAAATGTCCCTAAAAAACTGGGAATTTTAGGAAATCCGGAAAATGTTTTAGAATTGTTGAAGGAGAGCACACAATTCCTGAAAAGGCTGAATATTTTGAAGTTGAAACGGTTTAAATTATATGAAATATTGAGGAGTTGTGGAATTTTGAAAAATGTCCCCTTCAGTTCAATGGGAATTTCATAAAAAATTGGGAATTCCGGGAAAAGAGGGAATTTTTTAAAAATGGTAAAAAACTTGAATGTTCTGAATGGTTGGTGTTGGAATTTTTCAAAACGGTCAAGAAATGTTAAATGTTATTACGGAATTCCTGGAATTTTGGGAAAACCGGGATTTTTTCCAGTTCAAAAAACAAATTAGTTTTTTTCCTGATTAAGAAGAATGTTAATGACAGCAGGTTAATGGGAAAATGTGGGAGGAGTAATCAACAAAAAAAAGGGTGAAAATAGGGTTTGGAAAACTGGGAATTCTGGGAATTCCTGGAATTTTTTTGAAAATGTAAAAATGATAGTTTGAATTGTTTAAAAAATTAAATGGTGGAAGTTTGAAACATGGCCAATTCATTTTGAATGGGAAAAATGTCCTGGAAAACCTGTAATTCTGGGAAATCTGGGAACTTTTGGAATTTGTCAAGGGAAAGCCCGCGATTCCCAAATAGGCTGAACAGTTTGAAGTTGGAACGGTTTGAATTGGATTAAAAAATGTGGAAGGTAGATCGCGCCAAAATCTGGAGAGGAAGAAGAAGAAGAAAAACCATATGTATGAATGCTTTGGAGCATTCACACAATGATAAAATATGGTTTGAAAAGTTGAAAGCAAGCAGAAAAAATAGAATACTTGCTTACCGTTCAGTGTAGGCAGCGTCCCCGCTCTTCAGGTAACGCTCCTGGGTGAGCCACACCCCGCGGTTTTTGACCTCCACACTGACCAGCGGGAAGCCCTGCTGTAGCGTCCATGTGTCCATGATGGTCTTGACATTCAAATTGTCATTATACTGTACAAAAAACGTTAATGTACAAACAACCACAACACCTGCATCAGATTGGTGGCCTTCTACAAAGGTTAAAACTTACAGATTTTCCAGATTCGAGGTCGCGTTTGGAGCAGAATTCCTTTTGTTTAGGCAGAGCTTCTTGCAAATCATCCCCATTGCAAATCTAGTGAAGAAATGCACATAACATAAAAAAATAGAAACATATAAAAATTCTCATTTTAAACCATGGGTGCCCAAATTGAAGCCTGCGGGCCAAATTTGGCACACCCAGTTGTTTTGTTTGGTGGCTTCACAAATTTAATACATATTTAATACACAATTATTTTTGTTATACCTCTATTCATACGGGAAAGTCCAAAGCGTGCCAAAGTATCATGTCATTTGGACTGAAATAATCTAATAAAAAGGCTAAATAAACGTTATCCATATGTTTAAAGACACATTTTTGTTCATTATAGTATTTGGGGGAAATAAATTTAAATTTGGAAAAAAATTTGGGTTTTATAGGGCCCTGCATACAGCTCAGTACAATAGATTTAAATCAAATGAAATAGACAAAAAACATTTTTTTGCATTCGTGTCAAACTAAAAAGGTTTTATTTTGCCCGTTTAAATCTAAAAAATGTTACAGTTGCCTCCAATAATTCCATTGAATTATCAATACTTCCTATAGAAAGTGTCCAACTTGTCCAATCCCTAAATTACCTGATAAACTTAATTTGGGGAAAATTCGTTAAAGTACATGGAAATGTATTTGAATTTTTACCATGGCCTGTATGGCGGGGTATCGCTGTGTGATATAACAATGTACGGTGTTCCTTGGATTATCTGTCTGTATAACGCGGTACGACTTTATTGTTTATGCTCATAGCAAAGCCAGTGTATGTTAGCATCAAACTAACGCGTTTTTAGAAAAGTGGAGCCTTACCTTATTTATGTTGCAGCCTTTTTTTCCAGGTTAATTTCTTTGTCGTTGTTGAAAAATTGCAACAATGTTTGGCTGAGTCCGCTCTCAGTTCTGCTGGAGTGATCGCCATATGCCGAAGTGCAAGCAGCCATCTGAGTCGGCAACCGAGCGTGAAACGTGGCACCGTTGGAATATACGTAATCTGTGCCCGATAGGACCAGCAGGATTCAGTCAGTGCCAAAAAAGTAGCGAATTTGGTACCCATTGCTAGCGCAATTACATTTCCGCATACTTGGATTCATACAGATGCAGGGGTTACGTGAATTCTAATGAGGAGTGCTTTAGTTGATATGCATCAGAGCCTACTTTTTAAATGTTAATATCGCCGACAGTCACCTTTATTTACCGTATTTTACGGACTATAAGGTGCATTTAAAATTTGTTTTTTTTCTCAAAACTCAACAATGCGCTCTATAACCCGATGCACCTAATGTATGGAATAATTCTGGTTTTGCTTACCGACCTCAAAGCTATTTTATTTGGTACATGGTGTAATGATAACTGACCAGTCGATGGCAGTCACACATAAGAGATACATGTAGACTGCAATATAATGGCAGTGACACATAAGAGATACGTGTAGACTAGAGATGTCCGATAATGGCTTTTTTACCGATATCCGATATTGTCCAACTCTTAATTACCGATACCGATATCAACCGATACCGATATATACATTTGTGGAATTAACACATATTATGCCTAATTTTGTTGTGATGCCCCGCTGGATGCATTAAACAATGTAACAAGTTTTTCCAAAATAAATCAACTCAAGTTATGGAAAAAAATGCCAACATGGCACTGCCATATTTATTATTGAAGTCACAAAGTGCAATATTTTTTTTAACATGCCTCAAAACAATAACAGTGCAATACTTTTTCATAACATGGTCACTACTGCCTAGTTCAGGGGTCGGCAACCCGCGGCTCAGGAGCCGCATGCGGCTCTTTGACCACTCTGATGCGGCTCAGCTGCATACTTGCCGACCCCCCGATTTTCCCAGGAGACTTGTGGATCTCAGTGGCTGTCTAAGAAATCTCCAAGGGCAATTATAATCCTATTTTCACTTGTGGATCTCAGTGACTGTCTAAGAAATCTCCAAGGGCAATTATAATCCTATTTTCACTCTAATTACTAAATAAAGGGCGCGCCCTGAATGCACTGCAGTAATTGTCCTCTATAGCATTTACTAACAGCATGCCAGCCCGGCCACATGTTGTATGTAGCTTTTACTTGCACACGTAGGAGACAGCAAAGCATACTTACTCATCAGCCACACAGCTTACACTGACGGTAGTGTAACACAACACAACCAATACCCAGAATCCCATGCAGCCCTAACTCTTCCGGTCTAGAAGGGGTGGCGGGGGGTTTATATTGTAGCGTCCCGGAAGAGTTAGTACTGCAAGGGATTCTGGATATTTGTTCTGTTGTGTTTATGTTGTGTTACGGTGCGGATGTTCTCCCGAAATGTGTTTGTCATTCTTGTTTGGTGTGGGTTCACAGTGTGTTAAAGTTAAAGTTAAAGTACCAATGATTGTCACACACACACTAGGTGTGGTGAAATTTGCCCTCTGCATTTGACCCATCCCCTTGTTCATCCCCTGGGAGGTGAGGGGAGCAGTGGGCAGCAGCGGTGCCGCGCCCGGGAATCATTTTTGGTGATTTAACCCCCAATTCCAACCCTTGATGCTGAGTGCCAAGCAGGGAGGTAATGGGTCCCATTTTTTTATAGTCTTTGGTATGACTCGGCCGGGGTTTGAACTCACAACCTACCGATCTCAGGGCGGACACTCTAACCACTAGGCCACTGATATGGTGCATATTTGTAACAGTGTTAAACTTGTTTATACGGCCACCCTCAGTGTGACCTGTATGGCTGTTGACCAAGTATGCTTGCATTAATTCGTGATGAGAACAGCCGGTAGATATTATGTGACTCGGACGGCACGCACGCAAAGGAAATGCCTTTAAGGTTTATTGGCACTCTGTACCTCTCCCTACGTCCGTGTACACAGCTGCGTTTTAAAACGTCATACATTTTACTTTTAGAAACTGAATCCGATAATTAAGAAACCGATACCGATAATTTCCGATATTACATTTTAAAGCATTTATCGGCCGATAATATCGGCAACCCGATATCATCAGACATCCCTAGTGTAGACTGCAATATGACTCAAGTAGACAACACCAAAATTTTAAATGTTATAGAACATTACACACGGCGCTCAATAATCCATCAAAATGTTTTAGTACGACTTTGGAAAGCTATGAAGCCGCACCGCTTGATGGATCTGTATTTGGGATCTGCATATGTCCGGAAAAATTGCGCGCATCCGCTTTTGTAGTCCATGCAAACGTCGTAACGGACCGTAGATGGTGAAATCCCTAAATTCTTTGCAATAGCTCGTTGAGAAATGTTGTTCTTAAACTGTTGGACAATTTGTTGACAAAGTGGTGACCCTCGCCCCCTCCTTGTTTGTGAAAGACTGAGCATTTCATGGAAGCTGATTTTATACCCAATCATGGCACCCACCTATTCCCAATTAACCTGTTCACCTTTGGGATGTTCCAAATAAGTGTTTGATGAGCAGTCCTCAACTTTCTCAGTATTTTTTGCCACTTGTGCCAGCTTTTTTTAAACATGTTGCAGGCATCAAATTCCAAATGAGCTAATATTTGCAAAAAATAACGAAGATTTCCAGTTCGAATATCTTGTCTTTGGAGTCTATTCAATTGAATATATGTTGAAAAAGATTTACAAATCATTGTATTTAGTTTTTATTTACCATTTACACAACGTGCCAACTTCACTGATTTTGGGTTTTGTATCAATTCCCATCCCTACTCACATCTGTCAGGCTCTCCCACAGGTGGCTGTTGACGGTGTTCCGGTAGCTGTATCGTTTCAGGTAGCGGATAATCCCCACCTCGAAAGCCTCGGGCGTCAGGAAGACTTGTATCATATTCAGAATGCACGCTCCCTTCAAGACGAGGAAACATCGCTGCAGTTAAGCTAGAAGAAGAACACGGATGTCGCAATCCAATACACACCTTGTCATAAGACACGTCGTCAAACATTTCTTGGATCTCGGTGGGGTTTTCCACTGGTGTGGAGATGGGGTGAGACGAGGCCAGACTGTCAACCTCCATGGCATGGAAACACTTCATCAAGAACATGTCGTCCTAGGTGGAAGAGGTTTAAGCGTTTTGTATAGTGGACTCAACAAACTGGTGCAAAAATCAAAATTTGGAATCTCAATTCATTTTAAGAACTGGAATTTGAATTGAACTGGTTCCACCCAATAGGATGTTGAATCAGAACTACAGGAAGTGCTATTCATATAATTGCATTTGTAGCCAAATAACAGGAAATATTTTGTCAAACGAAATATCTTGAAATGTCTTCGTGAACCAAAGTAAAGAATTTTGAGAAATTATGCTGTTTGCCACCATTTTCCATCATTTGAAAGTTATAATACCGTATTTTCCGGACTATAATGCGCACTTAAAATTATTATTTTTTCTTAAAAATCAACAGTGCGCCTTATAACCCGGTGAGCCTAATGTATTGAATAATTCAGTTTTTTCTTACCAACCTTGAAGCTATTTTATTTGGTACATGGTGTAATGATAAGTGTAGACTGCAATATGACTCAAGTAAACAACACCAACATTTTATATGTTCCATTGAAAACATAGAACATTACACACGGCACTCAAAAATCTATCAAAATGTTTTAGTATGACTTTGGAAAGCTATGAAACCGCACCACTTGATGGATTGTACTGTGCTTCAACATAGGAGTATTATTATGGTGTGTGTATAAGGTAAGACATAGTATCTGCCGTTTTGTTTCGCAATATTATGCAAAAGCAACTTTTCTTGGCTTCTGGTACCTGCTGATCTGTATTTGGGATCTGCATAAGTCTTGAAAAATTGCGCGCATCTGCCTTTGTAGTCCGTACAGACACCGTAGTCGATAAACTTCTTATTTTTCTCTATCTTCTTGTTATGGGACATTCATTCTCCGCTGTTTCCATTTCTAATATAAAGTAGTGTTAAGTTCTTACTTATATGTGTCAGTAAACTTGCCATGAAAGCGCTAAAACATACCGGTGTAGTGAGTTTTTAATTATTTACCCAAGGAACTTTAGTTATTAGAGAGTTCCGGTCGGACGGTTTTTCATGGAACACTAGTGAACCACGGATGAGGAGATGCTGCTCCGTTATTGATTGAAGTAAAGTCTGAATGTCATTAAAACAGTTAGCTCCATCTTTTGACACTTCTTCCACTCCCGTCCTTGCACGCTACACCGATACAACAAAGATGATGGGGAGAAGACACTGCCGAAGGTGAGCCACGTAAATATAAACCCTGTTTCCATATGAGTTGGGAAATTGTGTTAGATGTAAATATAAAAGGAATACGATGATTTGCAAATCATTTTCAACCCATATTCAGTTGAATATGCTCAAAGACAACATATTTGATGTTCAAACTGATAAACATTTTTTTTTGCAAATAATCATTAACTTTAGAATTTGATGCCAGCAACACATGACAAAGAAGTTGGGAAAGGTGGCAATAAATACTGATAAAGTTGAGGAATGCTCATCAAACACTTATTTGGAACATCCCACAGGTGTGCAGGCTAATTGGGAACAGGTGGGTGCCATGATTGGGTATAAAAATAGCTTCCCAAAAAATGCTCAGTCTTTCACAAGAAAGGATGGGGCGAGGTACACCCCTTTGTCCACAACTGTGTGAGCAAATAGTCAAACAGTTTAAGAACAACGTTTCTCAAAGTGCAATTGCAAGAAATTTAGGGATTTCAACATCTACGGTCCATAATATCATCAAAAGGTTCAGAGAATCTGGAGAAATCTCTCCACGTGGGTATGGCCGGAAACCAACATTGAATGACCGTGACCTTCAATCCCTCAGACGGCACTGTATCAAAAACCGACATCAATCTCTAAAGGATATCACCACATCAATCAATCAATCAATCAATGTTTATTTATATAGCCCTAAATCACAAGTGTCTCAAAGGGCTGTACAAGCCACAACGACATCCTCGGTACAGAGCCCACATACGGGCAAGGAAAACTCACCCCAGTGGGACGTCAATGTGAATGACTATGAGAAACCTTGGAGAGGACCGCATATGTGGGTAACCCCCCCCCGCCCCCCCTTAGGGGAGACCGAAAGCAATGGATGTCGAGTGGGTCTGACATAATATTGTGAAAGTCCAACACATCAGCGAAAGTCCAGTCCATAGTGGGGCCAGCAGGAACCATCCCGAGTGGAGTCCATAGTGGGGCCAGCAGGAACTATCCCGAGTGGAGACGGGTCAGCAGCGTAGAGATGTTATCCATCTGATGGACAGGCTAGCGGTCCACCCCGGGTTGGGAACAGAGTAGAAAAGAAAAGAAAAGAAACGGCAGATCAACTGGTCTAAAAAGGGAGTCTATTTAAAGGCTAGAGTATACAAATGAGTTTTAAGATGAGACTTAAATGCTTCTACTGAGGTAGCATCTCTAACTTTTACCGGGAGGGCATTCCATAGTATTGGAGCCCGAATAGAAAACGCTCTATAGCCCGCAGACTTTTTTTGGGCTCTGGGAATCACTAATAAGCCGGAGTTCTTTGAACGCAGATTTCTTGCCGGGACATATGGTACAATACAATCGGCAAGATAGGCAGGAGCTTGACGTGTAGTATTTTATACGTAAGTAGTAAAACCTTAAAGTCGCATCTTAGGTGCACAGGAAGCCAGTGCAAGTGAGCCAGTATAGGCGTAATATGATCAAACTTTCTTGTTTTTGTCAAAAGTCTAGCAGCCGCATTTTGTACCATCTGTAATCTTTTAATGCTAGACATAGGGAGGCCCGAAAATAAAACGTTACAGTAATCGAGACGAGATGTAACGAACGCATGGATAATGATCTCAGCATCGCTTGTGGACAAAATGGGACGAATTTTAGCGATATTACGGAGATGAAAGAAGGCCGTTTTAGTAACACTCTTAATGTGCGACTCAAACGAGAGAGTTGGGTCGAAGATAATACCCAGATTCTTTACCGAGTCGCCTTGTTTAATTGTTTGGTTGTCAAATGTTAAGGTGGTTTTATTAAATAGATGTCAGTGTTGAGCAGGACCGATAATCAGCATTTCCGTTTTCTTAGCGTTGAGTTGCAAAAAGTTAGCGGACATCCATTGTTTAATTTCATTAAGACACGCCTCCAGCTGACTACAATCCGGCGTGTTGGTCAGCTTTAGGGGCATGTAGAGTTGGGTGTCATCAGCATAACAGTGAAAGCTAACACCGTATTTGCGTATGATGTCACCTAGCGTCAGCATGTAAATACTAAAGAGTGCAGGGCCAAGAACCGAACCCTGGGGAACTGCGCACGTTACCTTAACATAGTCCGAGGTCACATTGTTATGGGAGACACACTGCATCCTGTCAGTAAGATAAGAGTTAAACCAAGACAAGGCTAAGTCTGTCATCCCAATACGCGTTTTGATACGCTCTAATAAAATATTATGATCAACAGTATCGAAAGCGGCGCTAAGATCAAGAAGCAGCAACATAGATGACGCATCAGAATCCATTGTTAGCAATAGATCATTAGTCATTTTTGCGAGGGCTGTCTCCGTAGAGTGATTTGCCCTGAAACCGGATTGAAAAGGTTCACAGAGATTGTTAGACGCTAAGTGTTCATTTAGCTGCTGTGCTACAATTTTTTCGAGGATTTTCGAGATAAACGGAAGGTGGGACACCGGCCGGTAGTTTACCAGGAGATCAGGATCGAGGTTAGGTCTTTTGAGTAGAGGATGAATAACCGCTTTTTTGAATGCTAGGGGAACAGTGCCAGAGGAAAGTGATAAGTTTATAATATTTAACACTGATGGACCTAATAATACAAAAAGCTCCTTGATAAGTTTCCCAGGAATTGGGTCAAGTAATCATGTTGTTTGTTTTGTCCCATTTACACATTTTGACAATTCCTCCAATGTTATTTCATCAAAGAGAGGGAAACTATTTTGGAGGGCGGTATCCGTCGTATATACAGTCGTATTTGTGTTAATAGAACCCAGTTGTAGCTGAGATGCATTGTCTTTAATCTCTTTTCTAATGACTTCAATTTTCTTATTAAATAAATTCATAAAGTCATCTGCTGAGTGGGTGGAGCTACTGGGAGGAGTCCCTTGTTGGGTTAGCGATGCTACTGTACTAAACAGAAATTTAGGATCATTTTTGTTGAGGTGGATGAGATTTGAGTAATATTTAGCTTTAGCTGAGGTAAGCATGTGTTTATAAGTTATTAAACTATCACACCATGCTTGATGGAAAACCTCAAGTTTAGTCGCACGCCATTTGCGTTCCAGCTTTCTACATGATCATTTCTGGGCTCTAGTTTCTTCTGTAAACCATGGGGTACGCCTTTTAGGGGCTCTTTTTAGCTTTAGCGGTGCTACAATATCAATGGTGTCGCGCAGGGCGTCATTAAAGTTGTTAGTGAGGTTATCAATAGAGCCCACATAATTTGGGAATGGTGCCATTAACGAAGGCAGTAGGTCAGTAAGAGTCGTCGTTGTGGCAGCATTAATGTTGCGGCTGCTATAGTAGTTATTATTATTATTATTAGTTTGTTGACAATGAGTCAGAACTTCTAATTTTATAAGGTAATGATCGGACATTACTTTAGTGTACGGGAGTATCGTAACTTTAGAGATGGTGACACCCCTGACAAGCACTAGATCTATCGTATTACCGTTGCGATGCGTGGGTTCATTTATTATTTGTGTAAGACCACAGCTATCAATTATAGTCTGGAGTGCCACACATGGAGGGTCCGATGGGGTATTCATATGGATATTAAAGTCCCCCATTATGATTATATTGTCGGCGTGCGTCACTAGATCAGCAACAAACTCTGAGAATTCACTGATGAAGTCCGAATAGGGCCCAGGGGGGCGGTAGATAACAGCCAGGTGGAGAGGCAGCGGTGTGACAAACCTCAAAGTGAGCACCTCAAACGAGTTATATTTATTATTTAGGTTAGGTGTAAGATTATAGTTTTCATTGTATATTAGTGCGACACCCCCTCCCCTTTTAAGAGGTCGGGCAACATGTGTATTGGTATAGCCAGGAGGAGATGCCTCATTTAGCGCAAAAAAATCGTCTGGTTTGAGCCAAGTCTCGGCGAGACCAACGACGTCAAGTTTGTTATCTCTAATGACTTCATTAACTAATAACGTTTTGGAAGATAATGATCTTATGTTTAAAAAGCCCATATTATAGGTAGTGGGCTGTTTTGAGGATTGTTTGTTGAAATTATCCAAAGTAGCAATATTAATAATGTTGTGTTTATTATGCGTATTGCACTTTAAATAGTTTCGACCATATCTAGGAATTGATATGACGGGGATATTCAGATTGTTTGCTTGATGTTGCGATAAACTGAACGCATCATAGTTAGCTACATCAGTACAATGTATGTCTGCCTCTGACACGGTCACAAAAGAAAAAACATTATGTGAGTTGTGTTTTATTCTAAGAGAATTGCTATGTGTGCAGGGATTATCCAGCCTGACGCCGGCTAGTTCTAGTTTAAATGGCTTCTTACCCGGAGACTCCACGTTTCTTTGGTTAGCTTTTCTCTTTGTTGTTAGCCCCGCTCGGCAACCCCACTTCTGCTTCCGCTCGCACCGCTTATGTCGTCTCCATTGGCGGTCACCGCTAGCACTTGACTCCGCTGCTACAAAGGCCGCTCGATGTAGCCCACGAAGTATTCCCATGCTAGCGAGGAGGTCCACCGTACATGCATCTTTCAGTCTATAACGACCCGATCCATCCACATCCAGAATTGTCTGTCGGTTGTATGTGATCACAGAGTGTTCACGCTTTGAGCCAGCCATGAAATTGACAGAAATGACGGGTGTTTTTTGCCAAATCGCTCTACACTCCCAAGAGCGTTAGCATAGCCGCAGCAAACCCATGCGCCGCCATTTTTGTTTTTCATGGGCTCAGGAACACTTCAGAAAACCACTGTCACTAAATACAGTTTGTCGCTACATCTGTAAGTGCAAGTTAAAGCTCTACTATGCACAGCGAAAGCCATTTATCAACAACATCCAGAAACGCCGCCGGCTTCTCTGGGCCCTAGATCATCTAAGATGGACTGATGCAAAGTGGAAAAGTGTTCTGTGGTCTGACGAGTCCACATTTCAAATTGTTTTTGGAAATATTCAACATCGTGTCATCCGGACCAAAGGGGAAGCGAACCATCCAGACTGTTATCGACGCAAAGTTCAAAAGCCAGCATCTGTGATGGTATGGGGGTGCGTTAGTGCCCAAAGCATGGGTAACACACATCTGTGAAGGCAACATTAATGCTGAAAGGTACATACAGGTTTTGGAACAACATATTCTGCCATCTAAGCGCCGTCTTTTTCATGGACGCCCGTGCTTATTTCAGCAAGACAATGCCAAGCCACATTCAGCACGTGTTACAACAGCGTGGCTTCGTGAAAAAAGAGTGCGGGTACTTTCCTGGCCCACCTGCAGTCCAGACCTGTCTCCCAACGAAAATGTGTGGCGCATTATGAAGCGTAAAATACGACAGCGGACTGTTGAACGACTGAAGCCCTACATTAAACAAGAATGGGAAATAATTCCACTTTCAAAGCTTCAACAATTAGTTTCCTCAGTTCCCAATCGTTTATTGAGTGTTGTTAAAAAAAAAGGTGATGTAACACACTGGTGAACATGCCCTTTCCCAACTACTTTGGCACGTGTTGCAGCCATGAAATTATAAGTTAACTATTATTTGCAAAAAATGAATAAAGTTTATGAGTTTGAACATCAAATATCTTGTCTTTGTAGTGCATTCAATTGAATATGGGTTGAAAAGGATTTGCAAATCATTGTATTCCGTTTATATTTACATCTAACACAATTTCCCAACTCATATGGAAACGGGGTTTGTAAGACCGCCCACAAAACGGTGCATCCTGAAGTGACTGTCAGGAAGCGGCTTGAAGATTATCTGTAAAACATAATCTATGCAACATTTTGACCGATGAAACGAAATATATCGCGATAAAAACGTAATTGATATGAATAAAAAATGCAATCGATAAATGTTCGGTAATTGTTTATTCTTCTTTGTCAGAAGAAACCGGAAGTTGTGAGGCAATATTTGGTTGCATGAACAAAAGGCACTCGCTCTCTGGTAACCGAGCAACGCAGGAAGTGATCAATGATCAGTGGGAGTGACACGCTAACAGCCAATCAGGGAATAGTATCAACTATCAAGTTTCGATAAAACATAAAAAGGTACCTTTACAGTATGCAGTTTCTGATTTTTCTTTTTTAAATGGACCGTAGTCAGACCAATGTGGTTTGAAAAATTACGCAAGGCGCTCGTACCACACCACCTTCGCCGTGCTCACACTTTAGAGTACTTCCTGGCACTAAACCAGCAGAAAATAGCTCTTCTGAGGTTACTCTGCGTTTAAATTTTTACACTTTTCACTATTTTGTTACACTTTATTCAGCATTTCTTACATATTCCTTATTTTAAGAGGTTTTTGGGTGTCTGGTATTGTTCCATGCTTGTGTTGACATTTATTTCCTTTTCTACCTTGATAGCCGAGGGATTATAATCAGAATAAGGTTACATTTTAAATAAAACAAATTTAATTTAATATATCTTTTTCCTGGTTCTTATTTACAATAGGTCATAAAAAATATCAATAATTACCGATGTAGAACATTTATATCTAATACCGTTTTCAGCCATATTGCCCAGCCCCCGTAGAGGTACTTGTTTTACAATGAAATAAGTAAAAACGTAATCAGTCATGTATATTGTATAACAGGGGTGTCAAAGTCGTTTTCACTGAGGGCCACATTGCATTTATGTTTGGCCCCAGAGGGCTGCTTCTAACGGTGAACAATATTATTACACAATTTTTTTATGCATTTTATTAGTAGATTTTTTTTCAACTAAAATGTAAAAAAAAAATATGGTAAGTTGCAATAATTTCACCTCAAAATGTAGTGTATATTACTGTAAATGGAAAAACAGTATTGCTGTTTTTATGGTAAAAAAAAAGGCAGCTCAGTTGCCAGAATTTTACTGTAAAATTTACATTTGTTTTTTTTACTGTAAATAAAATAAATTGCAATTTTACAGTAAAATTCTGGCATCTGAGCTGCCAGTTTGCTTGGGTTTTTTTTTTTTTTTACCACAAATCAACAACTGTAGATTTTTCTCTGTATTACTGTAAATGCCAAAAAGGCACCACAGTTTATTACAGTAAAAAAAAGTAGTTTTTTTCTTTTACAGAAAAATGCTTTAAAAACCACAGTAAATTTCACAATTTTACCATGAAATCTATTGCTACTTTTACATTGCACAATTTGATGGGTAACTTGCTTTGAAATCATTATTATTAGTATTTATTTCTATTTAAAAAATGGTTAGAATTTTTGATAATATAATTTTGCATAATTAGACAATATTTAAGTTAACATCATTTGCGATTACATGGAGTACATATATTGTTTTTCTCCCATAATAGAAAGAAAGAATACATTTAGTACGTAAATTTACAGTACTTCATTGATACATATTACTTCCAGGCTTTCGAGGGCCAAATAAAATGAAATGGCGGGCCACATCTGGCCCCCGGGCCTTGAGTTTGACACCTGTGTTGTATAAAGTCAAGCAAAGAAACAATTGGAATTCCATGGAATTCAAATTCTACTTTCTTTGATTTTCATTTGAAGTTCAATTCTACTTCCTGTTTGCAACCTCATCTCAATTGGGATTTGGGAGACATTCTCAATTCAGTTTGGAATTTCGCAGAACATGGTGGATTTCCATTTCTTGCACGCTCACCGTCTGCAGCTCAGGGTAGGCGATGTCGAGAGAAATAAACTCCATGAACTTGGCAAAGCCCTCGTTGAGCCACAGGTCACTCCACCACTCCATCGTCACCAAGTTGCCAAACCACTGGACACAGATGACAATGTTTTTGGAAAGAAAAAGTGTTGTCTACCTTCCTGTGCATTTTCTTATCTGCGGCACTTGCCTGGTGTGCAAGCTCATGAGCGATGATCTTAGTGATGTGCACTTTGTCTGAGACGGACGACTGGTCGGGGTCGTAGAGAAGGGCTCCTTCTCGGTAGGTGGTCAGACCCCAGTTCTCCATAGCTCCCGATTGGAAGTCAGGGATAGCAGCCAGGTCTGCAGGGGGCAATAACAAACAGCCACTTTCAACATGCCTGTTGGGCTTAGAAGTAATTCCACTTCACAAGGTTAATAATTAATTCAAAATCTTCCATCAATGAAGTAAATCACATGTACATTGTCTCACAAAAGTTGAGTTGAGTTGAGTTGAGTTTGAGTTTATTTCGAACATGCAAGCATACAACATGATACATCACAATTTCCAGTTTCTCTTTTCAACATGTTCGAAAAGGAGTAGGAAGAAG
Organism: Entelurus aequoreus; assembly: GCF_033978785.1. Taxonomy (NCBI): domain Eukaryota; kingdom Metazoa; phylum Chordata; class Actinopteri; order Syngnathiformes; family Syngnathidae; genus Entelurus; species Entelurus aequoreus. The sequence goes on from NC_084736.1 coordinate 42,635,082, forward strand.
CAGAGCTTATTTAATTCTACCCCTTTTCTTTACATAACAGTTGCAAAACTTTTTGTTCACTTCCTGTTCACAATTTTTTCACAATAAACTCCATAAGTAATCACAATAAAAATAAATAAATAAATAATAGTAAGAATTTAATAATAATAATTGGTGAAGTAAGTCATATTTCATATGATGAGATAAGTAAGATTACTTTAAGAATGAATGAATGGATGGATGAAATAAATTGAGAATGTTTGTCATGGTTCTTCTTCTTTGTACTTTGTAAACACTTTAAGTTTGAAGAGTTTCTTGAAGTGTATCATATTAGTACATTGTTTGATTGCTTTGCTTAATCCATTCCATAATTTAATTCCACATACTGATATACTGAAGGTCTTAAGTGTTGTACGTGCAAACAAATGTTTTAAATTACGTTTTTCTCTAAGATTATATTTCTCCTCTTTTTTTGAGAAGAATTGTTGTATATTCTTGGGTAGCAGGTTATAGTTTGCTTTGTGCATAATTTTAGCTGTTTGCAAATTCACTATGTCGTGGAATTTCAGTATTTTTGATTCAATAAATAAAGGGTTTGTATGTTCTCTATATCCAACATTATGTATTATTCTAACTGATCTTTTTTGTAACACCGTTAATGAATGAAGTGTACTTTTGTAATTATTTCCCCATATTTCTACACAGTAGCTCAGATATGGTAACACTAGTGAGCAGTAGAGAATATGAAGGGATTTTTGGTCTAGAACATGTTTTGCTTTATTCATTATTGACGTGTTTCTTGCAACTTTATGTTGTATATTTTTTACGTGAGATTTCCAGTTCAATTTATCATCAATAATTATACCTAGAAATGTGGTTTCATTTACTCTTTCAATTTCTATTCCGTCTATTTGTATTTGTGTTTGACTTTCTCTTCTACTGTTGCCAAATAGCATTATTTTAGTTTTACTAAGATTCAACGATAGTCTGTTTTTGTCAAACCATCTTTTTAATTTGTTAATTTCTTCTGTTATTATTTGTATTATCTCCTGTGTGTTCTCTCCTGAACAAAACGCTGTTGTATCATCCGCAAATAATACTAACTTTAAATCTTTTGTAACTTTACAAATGTCATTTATATAGAGATTGAATAATTTAGGTCCTAGTATTGATCCCTGAGGTACACCACAGGATATATTTAGCGTTGTAGACGTGTGTTCGCCTAGCTTCACGTACTGTTTCCTGTCCGTTAGATAACTTCTTATCCAGTTTAAGACTAACCCTCTGATGCCATATCGTTCTAGTTTTTTGATTAAAATATTGTGATTAATTGTGTCAAATGCTTTAGTTAGATCCATAAAAACCGCTGCCGCACATTTTTTACTATCTATTGCATTGGTAATTTCTTCTGTAATTTCAATTAAAGCCATTGAAGTTGAAACATTAGCTCTGTATCCATATTGGTTCTCTTCGAGTATTCTATTTTTATTTATGAAACTTTCTAATCTGTTATTGAACAGTTTTTCAATGATTTTAGAAAATTGTGGAAGTAGAGAAACAGGTCTATAATTTGTAAATTGATGTTTGTCTCCAGTCTTATAAATTGGTGCAACTTTAGCTATTTTCATTTTGTTTGGAAATGTACCTGTTTGAAATGATAGGTTACTAATATACATTAATGGTCCTGACATCTCTTCAATAACCTTTTTTATCGTTTCCATATCAATTCCGTTACAATCAGTTGAAGTCTTAGATTTAAATTTTTTTGCGATTGTAACTATTTCCTCCTGTGTCACATTACTGAGGAACATGGAGTTGGGATTTCGCTCTATGGTATCATTATAGTCCTCAATTGGAACTGGGTCTGGAATCCTTTCTTCCAATTTTGGTCCAATATTTACAAAATAATTATTGAAGCTTTCAACTACTTCCTTTATGTTGTCATTTTTTTTATTTTCATCTAAGAAGTATTGAGGGTAGTCCCTCTTAGTTCCATTTTTAATAATGAAATTAAGGATGCCCCATGTTGCTCTCATATTATTTTTGTTCCTGTCCAATAATTCACTGTAATATTCTTTTCTACATGATCGTAGTATGTCTGTTAACTTGTTTTTATACTTTTTGTACTTAATTTCTGCCTCTATAGTTCTTTGTGCTATAAATTTTCTATATAGTGTATTCTTCTTCTTACAAGCATTTTTTAATAATTTTGTCATCCATGGTTGATTATTCTTTCTCTGCTTGTTACTGAGTTGTATCCATGGACAATGTTTGTCATAAAGTATTATGAACTTGTTTAAGAAATGTTCATATGCTTCATCAACCTCTTTTTCATTATACACATTGTCCCAATCTTGCTTTTGTAGCTCAATTTTGAAGGCAGTCATCCTCTTCTCTGTGCATAGTCTTCGAAATGTCCTTTTGTCTTCCATGTTCTTCTTGTAGTTTCCATCATATATTGTAAAAACTGGCAGATGATCACTAACGTCGGTTATAAGTAGACCACTTGTAATGTTATTATCAAAATCATTGGTAAAAATATTATCAATAAGCGTGGCACAGTGTCCTGTGATTCTGCTTGGCTTTGTGATTTTAGGATATAGACTGATGCTGTACATTGTATCAATGAAGTCATCAATAGACTTTTGCTTGTTGGGGTTCAATAAGTCAATATTAAAGTCACCACATAAGAACATTATTCTTTGACCATTGTCCATGTAAGTTGCCTTGATCCATTCTTCAAATGTTTCTATACTTGACTTAGGTGATCTATATATACAACTGATGAATATGTTTTTGCTTTTTTCCTGACATATTTCAATGGTTATACATTCTAAGATATTATCTATAGCAAATGACATGTTTTTTTACCACTTTGTAGTTCAGGTTCTTCATCACATACACAGCTACTCCTCCTCCATTTTTGTTGGTTCTGTTGATGTAGTTTAGCTCATATCCCTCCAGATCAAAATCTATTCCTTTTTTATCATCAATCCATGTTTCTGTGACAGCAATCACTTTGAAGGGTTCGTTGATGTGTTCCAAAAAGTTCTTAATGTTGTTGTAATTTGCATACAAGCTTCTACTATTAAAATGAATAATTGACCATTCGTTATCACATTCAATGTTGCTATTATATTGATCATCTGTATAATAAAACAACTATTACTGATGTGGGAGAAAAAAATTGTATCTGGATCTATATAATTTTCCAAATCCTGGTTTTTGTGATCTTTGTTGCAGAAATTTTTTAGAACCTTTATTTAACCAGATAAGAAAACCCATTGAGATCAAGATCTCTTTCACAAGGGTGACCTGGCCAAGAGGTCAACAGCACATGTCACAGAGCAGTTTCAAAATAAATACATTAAGACATACATTTTAAAATACATAAGAGAACTGTAAAACAACAGAGATTTACATCTTTAAAAACACAGGCACTGTGCAAACGTCTCTCGCTGTTTGTCCCTCAGGACAGAACGGAAGGCTCCAAATGGAAGTAGTTCTGTAAGTTTCAGTTTCGTCTGCAATGCATTCCATGCCATAGGGGCAGCAATGCCAAAAGCTCTTTTGCCAAATTCAGTCCGTACATGAGGAACAGTTAAAACATACAAATTGTTAGAACGTAATGCGTTAGTTCCATATTTTCTTGTTCAACAATCTTTGATGTTGTTTCAATAATCTCTATAAGTGTAGGTGGATGCAATCCTGAATCTCTCTTGTTTAGTCGTCCCTTGGAACATAGTAGTGTCGATGCTGAATTTAGGTGCTTGTTTTCTGTCAGAGTCCATTATCATCGTTGTTGTGGTAGCTGTGTAAACTTTAAAAATTGTCCAGGTCCTTGATGTCATGGACAACAATTACTCTTGCTTCTGGACTTCCATTCAGCTTGATGTAGATTTTACAGTTGGCGCTCCAAGTTCCCTGGATTTTTCCCTGCCTTCTCAAGTCGCGTGCTTTCTTGGCGATTCCAGCATTACGTTTTGTGAGATGCTCATTCATGTACACATTTGTTCCCTTCAGCTTCTTTCCCTGTCTCAGCAATGCCATTTTAGATTTTCTGTTTACGAGTTTCACGAGCACGACTGGAGTGGCGTTGTTGTTTCTTCCGTTCAGTGGGATGCATGTTTCGATGGTATTAATGTCAATTTCAATTTCTTTTGATTGCAGAAAGTTGACCACTTGCTGTTCTGCTGAGACCATATCCATTTCATCTGGTTCACCTTCATTATTCACAGCTTTCGCATAGGATCTTGGTTTAATTCGATGCCCTGTCACAATGATATCATTCATTCGTTTATCCTGATCCATTTCATCTATGATGTTCCTCAGCATGTTGTTGTCTTCTTGAAGGATCTTCATTTGTTTGCTCATTTCAGTGGCTTCTTTATTTCTGGAGTTGTTCTCTTTTTTCATTTCTTTAATTTCTTCTTTCATTTCTTTCATATCCTCTTTCCATCCATCCATCTATTCTTCCCATTTTTCTATCATTTCTTCTTTAAATTCCTGGAGTATTTTTTGTAGTATCCCTTCTTGAATCCCATCATGTCCTGTGCCCAGCTTCAAATCAGTCTTTCCAGTCAATCCTTTAACTTTTGGCATTGCGGCAGTCACTGACGTCAGTGCCTCTTATGTCTTAAGGGCAGTTACTTCTTTAGCGACTTGCGGCACTTTTAACTTGTTTTTTCAACAATTTCGTACCTTGCGCCGTTCAGAGATCAATTTGAGGTGTCAGCCTGTCAACTTATATCACTCTGCGATGTCGGGATCACTTTAAAACAGCTGTAAACTCGCCGTAGCTTTTGGTTGCTAGGCAACCGCTTTGAACTGCGGGAGGCGCCTTTGGCTTGAGGCTAACGGCTCTTCCACTCGCCTTATTTCAGCGTATCAGTGCCTCTCAACTGACCAAAATCAGATCGAAGATGCCAGGTGACTCTCCTGTGGCTGTGATCGCAAATCAGTGGTCAAATCAGTGGTCAAAATCTTCAGACTTAACAAAAACTCCGGTAGCAGAAGCGGAGCTTTTTTTCTTTGCGTCCTTTGACAACAGTACACAACCTATCTTAGTACAGTATAGCTTCTCGAGGAACAATACTAGGGATATTTACAATAGTCTGTGTGCAGCTTGAATAACAGTATAGATTTCGGGAAAAGCTGGAATTTTTTTGAAAATGTTAAAACATTTGAATGTTCTGAATGGGTAGAAATGGTTGCTGTTGGGATTTTTCAAATCGGCCGAAAAAATGTTGAAGTAGTAACATTTTTAATTGAGAAATGTTATTAAATAATTCTTGGAATTTCAGGAAAATCAGGAATTTTTCCAGTTCGAAAAACAACTTTGTTTTTTGTCCTGATTAAGAGGAGTGTTTTGACGGTAGAAGGGTTGAAGTGGGTTGAAAAATGTGGAACGAGTAGTCGTCAGAAAAAAGGGTCAAAAAAGGGTATGAAAAAACGGGAATTCTGGGAATTCCTGGAATTTTTTTGAACTTGGAATAATAATAGTTTGAATGTCCAGGATGAGTGGAATATGTTGAAGGTAGAATGGTTTGAATCAGTTGAAAAATGTGGAAATGGTGGAAGTTTGAAAAATGGCCAATTCATTTTCAATGGGAAAAATGTCCCGGAAAACTTGGAATTCTGGGAAATACGGGAATTTTTTTAATTTGTCAAGGGAAAGCCCACAATTCCCAAATAGGCTAAACAGTTTGAAGTTGAAATGGTTTGCATGGGGTGAAAAATGTGGAAGGTAGAGTATGCCAAAATCTGGAGAAGAAGAAGAAGAACATGAAGAAGTTTAATAAATACATTAATTTTGGTGTAGAAAACCATATGTGTGAATGCTTTGGAGCAGGGGTCACCAACCTTTTTGAACCCAAGGGCTACTTCTTGGGTACTGATTAATGCAAAGGGCTACCAGTTTGATACACACTTAAATAAATTGCCAGAAGTAGCCAATTTGCTCAATTTACCTTTAACTCTATGTTATTATTAATAATTAATGATATTTATCTTTGTGGAAACACTGATCATCTTAATGATTTCTCACAATAAATATATATAGAAACAGATAAATATCAATATGCAACACTTTATTTTTATATTTTCTCTAAGTGCACATTTTTCAAATTGAACATTTTCAAATGATCACTTCTTAAACAGTCTTGTGAAATCACAATATCCCATTTTAACTAGCTAGCCACTGAAATGTTTTAACAAATCATGAATTACTTTGCACCATGTTTGTACAAATAATAACTCATGTAAAATACAAAGGTCAACTCTCCAATTTTTAAATAAATCATGTCACACTTTGAACTGGACACCAAATCTGTTATCTGTTTCTTTGTCAGTTAGTGGGAAGCCTGGCATTGCATGCTGTTAACTAGTGTGTTGTACTCTGGTGTGTAACTTGACACTGCAACTCTGAGTGAGTCTTGCAGATGTGCATCAGTGAGGCATGTTCTGTGTTTGTTCTTGATAAAGTTCATCTCAGAAAAGGCTGATTCACAAAGATAAGTTGAACCAAACAGGCTTGCAACCTTCATAGCTGCTGCGTATACACCACTGTACTTTTCTGTGTCAACAAGGCACCAAAAGTTTGGTGCAGCCTGGTGGGCTTTGAGGTGGAGGTCATTTTGCAGTGTTACAATTTCAATCTCCACCTGTTCAGCATCCAGGCTGAATGTTGTTGCACTTAACTGCTCAGCAATGCATGATATGTCCACGTTCATGAAAGGATTACAAATGAACGACACACATGGCTCAAGCTGATCCAGGTCACAAAACCTGTTCTCAAACTCTTGCCCAACTCTGTTTATGACCTGAGAGTACTTTTCTGCAACTTTGTCAAAAGCCTCAGATGCAGAAGCATTGTCTTTCAGCACCATCTGCACAGAGGGAAAGTGCAGCACTTTTTTTCTCTGTAAATGTACAGAGAACAGGTTCATCTTAGCTTTAAATGCATTTAAAGCACTTATCATATCGGCGACAGTTTTACCTTTGCCTTGCAGCTCACAGTTCAAACTGTTCAGTTTTCCAGTAATGTCCGTTAAAAATGCAAGGTCAAGTATCCACTCAGTGTCCTCCAGCAGCACGGTGTCCTCACCTCTGGACTGCATGAACTCTTTGATTTCACCCAAAAGTGACAAAAAACGTTGCAAAATTCGTCCCCTGCTGAGCCATCGGATTTCTGTGTGTAGTAGCAGGTCACCATATTCAGCTGACAGCTCCTCCAAAAGTACCTTGAATGTTCTGTGCTGTTTAGCTCTGGAGCGGATGCTGTTTATGATCTTTACGACGGGAGTCATTACGTGCTCAAAGCAGATCATTTTTGCACATAAGGCCTGCTGGTGTATGATGCAGTGGTACTGCAGAAAGTTTGGGAACTCTGGGTCAGCTTTACAGTGAGCAACGAATCCTGTGTGTCGGCCGATCATAGCAGGAGCCCCATCCGTAGTCACTGATACCAGCTTTTCCAGCGGCACCTTTTTTTCCACCAAAAACTCCTTCTCTGCGTTATAAATGTCAACTCCCCTCGTAGTTGTCTTCAAGGGCAGTAGTGTCAGAAGTTCTTCTTTTGTGGAGAAATCATCAAACACCTTCCGGATAAAGACCATCAGCTGCGCCGTACTGCTGCGGTCCACCGACTCATCACACTGGATGCTGAACCACCGGCACCTCGCCAAATCACGGTCCAGCTGATCGGTCAAGATCCCAGACATCGCCGACACTCTTCTTACCATTGTAGTTGCCCCGAGTTGAACATCGGAGAGACTGGAGAGTACATCGGTTCCATACTTCTCGTCTTCAAGCACAGTTTTAGCAATTATCATCATTGCTTCTTTGACAACCTCCCCGTCTGTAAATGCCTTCTTTTTCTTCATCAAGAATTGCGCAGCTCTAAACGAGGCTTCGGTTGCTTTTTGGGAGTTTCTAACCAGTCTAGTGAAAAAAGACTGCTGTTTGCACAAAGCTGCCTTTAACTCGCGGGCTTTTTCTGCGCGCAGTGCATTGCCCGGTGGGTAGTTAGCATGGTAGCTTGTGTGACACGTAGTGAAATGTCTCTCCACATTGTGCCGCTTTGCTATTGCCACAGTTGCCCCGCAAATTAAACACACGCAGGATCCTTTCACAGTGGTAAAAAAAAAACTCTACCTCCCATTCGTTGTGAAATAGATATGTTTTCTTTCTTTTTTCTGACATTTTTTGGGGTAACTCTTCTCATATTCGCTGCGTTAGCTTGTTCGTAAGAGCGCAACAAACGCTACATTTTGGTCATGCGCACAATACTGACCTTTGAACTATACTAGGTCAGAGTTCATTTATATTAAACACAAAACACTTTACATTTTAAGTGTTTGTATATATATATATATATATATATATATATATATATATATATATATATATATATATATTGTCATTTGTAAGTTACATGTAAGTGTGATTTAAACAATAATAGCTAAATATATATATATATATATATATATATATATATATATATATATATATATATATATATATATATATATATATATATATAAAATGGGTATTTCTGTCTGTCATTCCGTCATACATTTTTTTTCCTTTTACGGAAGGTTTTTTGTAGAGAATAAATGACGAAAAAAACACTTAATTGAACGGTTTAAAAGAGGAGAAAACACGAAAAATATGAAAATTTAATTTTGAATCATAGTTTATCTTCAATTTCGACTCTTTAAAATTCAAAATTCAACCGAAAAAAAGAAGAGAAAAACTAGCTAATTTGAATCTTTTTGAAAAAATTCAAAAAATAATTTATGGAACATCATTAGTAATTTTTCCTGATTAAGATTAATTTTAGAATTTTGATGACATGTTTTAAATAGGTTAAAATCCAATCTGCACTTTGTTAGAATAATAAGAATTAAAGTAAAAATTACAATTTATTTATTATTATTTACAATTAAAAAAAAATGTTTACTTGAACATTAATTTAAATTGTCAGGAAAGAAGAGGAAGGAATTGAAAAGGTAAACATGTATATGTGTTTAAAAATCCTAAAATCATTTTTAAGGTTGTATTTTTTCTCTAAAATTGTCTTTCTGACAGTTATAAGAAGCAAAGTAAAAAAAAAAATGGGAGCGACGCCGCAATCAGCTTGAGGTGCGTGGAGCGCGCAACTGTGTACAGTGCAATCACCCTCTCGGACCGTATAAAAGGGCGAGAGACGTGAACATCAAGGGAGGAGACGGAGAAAGACGGCGGACGGGAGGAAACCATCCTCTGCTGCCACGCAAACGACGACGACGTGCTGCTGAAAAGCAGACGGCGGACGGAAGGAAACCATTCGTGTGCTCACGTGAGAAAAAAGGCAGCTGCTGTAAAGCAGCAAAAGACTCTGTGATTGAAATAATAAAGAAGTCTAAACCATCTGACAATGTCTTCCCTGGATCGTCCTGAGAACCCGCGCGACAGTTAGGACTGTCACACTAGTAAATAAATAAAATTTAAAAAATAGAGGCAGCTCACTGGTAAGTGCTGCTATTTGAACTATTTTTAGAACCGGCCGGCGGGCGACTCATCTGGTCCTTGCGGGCAACCTGGTGCCCGCGGGCACCGCGTTGGTGACTACTGCTTTGGAGCATGACTTAATACACATTCATTATAAGCTCTACACATAGCCAAGGTGAATTTCTAAAGTATTGTCCTTTAAGAAGATATACTGTAATAAAATGGTCGCTATACGTAAGTGAGAAGCTGTACTCACTTTTGTAAAGACACTGTTTATACAGAATAGGGATGTTGCATGATGATTCAGATTCATTGATAACAATAATACAAATGATTTTTAACCCTATCTTAGCATTTCGAACACCTTACAGCTGGGGTGTCCAAAGTGTGCAGCTAGGGTTTTGTTGGCCCGTAACATGGTAAAAAAATTGTAAACATTTAAGAAAAAGAGCAAAAAGACTTCATGTAGTGGGAATAGAGCTGAACATTTTATAAAAAATTGTATATAGATTTATTTTTTAATGCTACAAACAGACATTATTTATCAAAGGTAAGTGCCAGTGTTGTGTTATAATTGACACATTGTATTATTATTATATATTAGTAGCAACATTTCAGCTTTTTGTCATTACAGTATGTCTTTTTGCTTAAATTTTTACTCTTGTTTTTTACGGCAACAAAACCCAAGCTGCCGTGTTCGCAAATGGGCCCCTGGCCGCACTTTTAACAGCCCTGATATACCTAATAATAGTACACTTTGTCACCTATAACACAAAGCTGACACTAAGTTTTGTCTTTCAACATGTTTTCAGCCTTTTTTTTTTTTACAAAATAAAAAAACTTAAAAATGGCCCCCGCATACTTTGACTTTTCGTTGTACGGACAAAAATGTTGGACACCCCTGCCTTACAGTAAAAAGACACTTCCGGTCCTAGACATGAAAATACATGATTTAAAAAAATGTTTTAACTAAAACTTAAATTGTGGGCTTTGTATTATATTACCTTATTAAAAACGTCACTATCAACTTAAAACTACTAGTGAGTTTTTGGGCCACATATCACAGTAACACCAAATTATTATTTGTTTTCTTTTTGTGTCTTTAAAAATATCTGTCCTTGATTTTCTAGAAATATTCCTCTCATATTCTAAAAAGGTATTAATTATGCTGTTGTTAAAAGGAAAACTGCCCAAGGATTTTGCGCGTCATCCACAACAGTGTTTCCCATAAACTGCCAAGATACCTGTGGCGGTGGGGGCGTGGCTATGGGCGTGGCTATGGGCGTGGTCATCATGACATCATCGAGTAATTTGCATAATTTACTACAATGATTTTATTTTCTCTAAAAAGGCTCAAAAAATGTATACATACTAATTAATAATAACAGTTTTGTTTTAAACGTCCATCCATCCATTTTACAATATAATTACAACACTTTATGTACATATTTATATACAGATGTGAACAACAAGTTATTCACTGAAATATATTTATTAATTGTGGTTCTTACAAAAAATATATCTTATAAAATATAAAAGCTAAAATGTCTCAAAGCTCTGCCCCTTTAATTAGTGCATACTAAATAATTTAACTTTAGCCTACTACTACAACCATATTATTTACCAGCAACATAAAGTGAAACAGAGGCAGAGGTGTCCTGCCACAGACAGTAACAAATAAACAGAAAACAGTAGTGGTGGTAGATAGACACAGAGCTTCATCAAACATCTGATCCACTGAACAAAGAGCTCCAAAAATCTTGAACTTTAGACTGCCATCAGTTTTACTCCCTACACTTAACCATGTGTTTCCTACTGCCTGCAGACTTTACACCCTTTGTTATATACACATGTTGTGTTTCTAATATAAATACATTTAATAAAGTCAAATACAAATAAGGCAACAAGAGAAGTATCCTACACTTCTCTTTTGTAAAGTAAATCTGAACAGCCGATATGGGCATCTACATCAACTATATGATTTGCCTGAGAAGCTGGAGAGGACCAAAAAAAAAAAAAAAAAAAAAAAAAGATTTTTATTTATTTTTATTTTTTTATTTGTGGCGGACGTAATTCTTTCGTGGCGGGCCGCCACACATAAATGAATGTGTGGGAAACCCTGCACAATCTTTATGTGAGACAAGGACACACATGTCCCTTTTCTGTGCATTCTACAGAGTGAAAAACTGCTAGCACAAGGCGTCTAACAATGCAGATAATGATGATTCACCTATTCAGCCTATGAAGCCCTCTTAAAAAAACTTCCAAAAAACCCCTACAACGTTTATATACATGCTGTAACCATGTAATAACAAGTATATTTTTGATAATACGTAATTTTGACAGTATTTTGGTTATTTTAAAGCATTACTGCAACTTTTTACCTGGAAGCATTTATTTTACAGAACACAGAACAAATACTACTTCCATTAACAACAACTACAACAGCATAGAGTGTGTTCTGTGTTTGAAACCGTTAATCATGGCAGACATTGGGAGGCCCCAAGATGGCGACTACTTTGAGCTAAAGGATCCAGCTATAGTGAAAGACTAAGCCATTCTCAAAGCATTATCATGTAAAAATGGTGCTAAATCTTTCATTGACAAAACAAGAACAAAACAAAAAAAACAGGCCCTTCAACGTCCGTTTTCACTGGGATGGTTGTATCTTTCAGCACATACCGTGAGCGTCCCCATTGAGCTGGTAAATTCAGAATACTTCTCAGGTAAAACAAATTATGAGAAGAAACAAGTCTTCCTGGCAGTGTCACCGGATCTAAACCAAGAGGCAGTATCCACTGCTTGTTTATTAAACTGGTAGCGTGTGGAATTTCCAATGTTGACCAACTTCTCGGCTTATTGCCACAGACTTCTAATACACGTGTGCGAGGCATG
>NC_084736.1:42649947-42687447 GCF_033978785.1 Entelurus aequoreus
AATTTAGTTTGTGCTAAAGTATACCGGTACTAATGAAGTACAGCGGTACTCATTAATTAAAAAATTTATTTTACTGCCTTTGATAAATACCGGTACCTTTTTTTTCATGGACATGATGGAGCGCCTTGGTGACATTGCTGGTAATATGAGCCAAGGCGCGCACACACAGAGCACTTACAGTACAAGCAGAAACAGTGTGGAGACAGAAGAGGGCAAATGGATGTATTTTTAATTTATAATTAACAATAAAGGTAATGCGCCAATCTACAAGCGGCGCTTTACAGCGGCTAACGTCCTTCAACTGTGTTTTAGCTATTTTCTAAATCACTAACCCTGGACTCCATGTCGACAAATAAAGTAAGTTTCTTACAAGTATCATCCCTGCAGGACGAAGAATAGCTAAACATGCTTCACTACACACCCTAGGAGGATACAATAGCTCACCGCTAACTTAAAGCTAGGGCTCCTGAATGAAAACAAATGGGTGGAACTATACAAATATCTACTGCAAGGATACCAAGAATAAGAGACATGTATACTACAACAGTGTTTCCCCCAGAAAATGTGTTAGTTAAGGTGGTGTCTCTCCGGCGGACAGGAAGGGGGTGGGTGGGTGTAAGGATCGGTGTAACTCAGCCTGTCGCCATCACGTCTCCACCTCGTCGCTGCCACCACAGCCTGGGGGGCAATAGACTACAGACTGTGGTGAAGTAGGCCGGCTTCGTCGCGTGAAGAAGCCTACAATTTTTGGTTGTGTTTTCCGCTCCATTTGCTGAATGGCGATATACGATATATATCTCGATATTTTTTCCGTAAAGTAAAAACAAAACAGTCCTACGGTAGTTACCTGAGATACTAAGTATGACTTTATTATGCCAAATGCTGACATATGTTCAACTCATCATGCTTAATTTATTACAGCATTTGGGAAGCCTGTAGTTGATTTTTATTATGTGAATGTTAAATCTTTATCAACATGTGATAGCAGGGACCCTGCCATTCAAAACTAGGCTGCTACATTACTAATGATTAATGTAACTATAGCTGAAAAAATAGTACAATAGCAATAGGAGAGACTATTCATCCCTGAACACCATGGAGTTCATGTAGGCTTTATGATGCAGTTGCATTATTATATCAACTATCAGAGACAGAAACTCTTCATTTAACATAATGTCCTTTTTTGCTGCTTCAGCACAGCTCAATCAACACAGAAAAAGGTCAAGTGAAATAACATAGTTGTTAACTTTAGGTCAATAATGCTTGTCTTTCTCTCAGACAGACAGGGCTTTGCTGTCCGTAAGACACACACACACGCACCGCAAAATGAGCTAACGTTACGCTAAAAGCTAATTAGCCTTTACCTCAAGGACTGTGAGCGAGCTGAGCTGCCGCTTATGTTTCTAGAACGTCAACGTGCTCAGAGTGATGTTACTAGTAGTTGACTTGGAAGTGTTTATTATAATTTGGGGAGAGTCCGCCGCCTTATACCAAAGACTATAAAAATGGAACCCATTATCTCCCTGCTTGGCACTCAGCATCAAGGGTTGGAATTAGAGGTTAAATCACCAAAAATGTATTCCCGGGCGTGGCACCGCTGCTGCCCACTGCTCCCTTCACCTACTACGGGGTGAACAAGGGGATGGGTCAAATTCAGAGGACAAATTTCACCACACCTAGTGTGTGTGTGACAATCATTGGTACTTTAACTTTAACTTATGCTCACCTGCTTAACACCTTTCTGCTCACCACAGCGCAGGAGCACTGACTCCATACGCTCTGAATACGCACTGCTGATTGGCTGTTACATGCGCTCTGAATACGCACTGCTGATTGGCTGTTACATGCGCTCTGAATACGCACTGCTGATTGGCTGTTACATGCCCTCTGAATACGCACTGCTGATTGGCTGTTACCGCTCTGCGTGTAACCAATAAGATGGTTCTGTGGGTGGGACAATGCTGGGTGCTGCAGAGACATACTGACAGAGGCAGAGGCAGAACTAAGCGGAGCAGCTTGTTAAGACTTTAGTTTAGGCGGTGGCTCTTTGTTGTTAAAGGCCTACTGAAACCCACTACTACCGACCATGCAGTCTGATAGTTTATATATCAATGATGAAATCTTAACATTGCAACACATGCCAATACGGCCGGGTTAACTTATAAAGTGCAATTTTAAATTTCCCGCTAAACTTCCGGTTGGAAACGTCTATGTATGATGACGTATGCGCGTGACGTCACGACGGCAGCGGAAGTATTCGTACCCAATGTGTCACCATACAAACTGCTCTGTTTTCATCGAACAATTCCACAGGACATCTGTGTTGGTGAATCTTTTGCAATTTGTTTAATGAACAATGGAGATTGCAAAGAAGAAAGTTGTAGGTGGGATCGGTGTATTAGCGGCTGGCTGTAGCAACACAACAAAGAGGACTTACTTGGATAGCAGACATCTGTGATCGGGTGAAGTCCTTCATCGCGCCGTCGATCGCTGGAACGCAGGTGAGCATGGGTGTTGATGAGCAGATGAGGGCTGGCTGGCGTAGGTGGAGCGCTAATGTTTTTATCATAGCTCTGTGAGGTCCGGTTGCTAAGTTGCTAAGTTAGCTTCAGCGTCGTTAGCAACAGCATTGTTAAGCTTTGCCAGGCTGAGAATTATTAACCGTGTAGTTACATGTCCGTGGTTTAATAGTATTGTTGATCTTCTGTCTATCCTTCCAGTCAGGGATTTATTTATTTTGTTTCTATCTGCATTTGAGCCAGATGCTATCACGTTAGCTCAGTAGCTAAAGAGCTTCGCCGATGTATTGTCGTGGAGATAAAAGTCACTGTGAATGTCCATTTCGAGTTCTCGACTCTCATTTTCAAGAGGATATAGTATCCGAGGTGGTTTAAAATACAAATCCGTGATCCACAATAGAAAAAGGAGAGTGTGTGGAATCCAATGAGACCTTGTACCTAAGTTACGGTCAGAGCGAAAAAAGATACACCCTGCACTGCCTCTCTAGTCCTTCACTGTAACGTTCCTCATCCACGAATCTTTCATCCTCGCTCAAATTAATGGGGTAATCGTCGCTTTCTCGGTCCGAATCTCTCTCGCTCCATTGTAAACAACGGGGAATTGTGAGGAATCCTTCCTCCTGTGACGTCACGCTACTTCCGGTATAGGCAAGGCATTTTTTTATCAGCGACCAAAAGTTGCGAACTTTATCGTCGTTGTTCTATACTAAATCCTTTCAGCAAAAATATGGCAATATCGCGAAATGATCAAGTATGACACATAGAATGGATCTGCTATCCCCGTTTAAATAAAAAAAATTCATTTCAGTAGGCCTTTAAGGCGGCCGCCTTAACAACAAAACCCTGCGGGAAACCCTGCTACAATCCATCCATCCATCCATTTTCTACCGCTTATTCCCTTCGGGGTCGCGGGGGGCGCTGGAGCCTATCTCAGCTACAATCGGGCGGAAGGCGGGGTACATAAATATTTTTTATTATAACAAAAAGTACTTTTTTAATTGTTTATAAAGTCAGGAAATATGTCCCTGGACACATGAGACTTTGAATATGATCAATGTATGATCCTGTAACTACTTGGTCTCGGATCCATACCCAAATTTGTGATATCACCCAAAACTAATGTAAAGTATCCAAACAACAGAAGAATAAGTGATTATTACATTTTAACAGAAGTGTAGATGAAACATGTTCAAACAGAAATTAATTGCTAATGTTATTAATAATTATTAATATGATATATTATTAAATAGTATTATGACATCTTCTTCCAATATTAAATATTTTAACTTTCTCTCTGTTCAATGTGCCCCTAATCCTGCTTTGTAATGTTTAATCCTAAAGTCTAGAACAGGGTGAGGCCAAGGGGGCATTTGCAGTTTGCAGCTAATTTTTAAAGGCCGGCGGCACATTTTAAAAATACTATTACAAAAAAAAACATTCAGAAAATAAATAAAAGAGCAAACAGGTGCAATGTGATGAGAAAATGTTGCAATTTTGACACTAATAACACACTCTTGTGTGTGTTATTAATGTCTGCTGGCATTGCTAAAAAAAAAAGTGAAAACATTTTAATCGACGGATAGATCTGAAGTTGGTCTAGAGCAGGGGTGTCCAAACTTTTTCCACTGTGGGCCGCACACGGGAAAATTAAAGCATTGCAATTTGATATTTTTCATTTTCAAAACCATAACAAAATATAGGGATTTTTTATGTTTATTTTTTTTTTTACCTTTAGGGCTCCCGGGGACCATAAAGGGTCTCAATTAGGGATGCCCGATAATGGCTTTTTGCCGATATCCGATATTCCGATATTGTCCAACTCTTTAATTACCGATACCGATATCAACCGATACCGATATCAACCGATATATGCAGTCGTGGAATTAACACATTATTATGCCTAATTGGGACAACCATGTATGGTGAAGATAAGGTACTTTTAAAAAAAATAATAATAATAAGATAACTAAATTAAAAACATTTTCTTGAATAAAAAAGAAAGTAAAACAATATAAAAACAGTTACATAGAAACTAGTAATTAATGAAAATGAGTAAAATTAACTGTTAAAGGTTAGTACTATTAGTGGACCAGCAGCACGCACAATCATGTGTGCTTACAGACTGTATCCCTTGCAGACTGTATTGATATATATTGATATATAATGTAGGAACCAGAATATTGATAACAGAAAGAAATGGGGGGAGGGAGGTTTTTTGGGTTGGTGCACTAATTGTAAGTGTATCTTGTGTTTTTTATGTTGATTTAATAAAAAAATAATTTAAAAAAACGATACAGATAATAAAAAAACTGATACCGATAATTTCCGATATTACATTTTAACGCATCCCTAGTCTCAATTATTAAAATTTTAAAATTTGTTAAAGAAAAGTTAAATTACTATTTTGTAAATGTATTTAACGCTTACAGGGACGGCGTGGCGAAGTTGGTAGAGTGGCCGTGCCAGCAATCGGAGGGTTGCTGGTTACTGGGGTTCAATCCCCACCTTCTACCAGCCTAGTCACATCCGTTGTGTCCTTGGGCAAGACACTTCACCCTTGCTCCTGATGGCTGCTGGTTAGCGCCTTGCATGGCAGCTCCCGCCATCAGTGTGTGAATGTGTGTGTGTGAATGGGTGAATGTGGAAATACTGTCAAAGCGCTTTGAGTACCTTGAAGCGCTATACAAGTATAACCCATTTATCATTTAATTTACAGTAAATCTCTACAGTATATCAACTTCAGGTTGATATTAAGTTAAAAAAAAAGCCTTTCCTGTCAAAGACAACTTTGTTTTTTATAATAAAACTGAAATATGCAGTATTTCCCCCACTGCCAAAAACATTCAGAAAGCAATGTTTGATGTGAAGTAATTAGAGCCTCAAAAAGATCAATAATGCAGGACACCATTGATTTTAATTTATTATTATTTTTGAGTAATCACAGTGAAAAGATGAATAAAATCCCATTAAATATATTTGGGATCCAAAAGGTGCCCCACTCATAAAGTGATACATTTTTATTAGTTGTTTTTACTTTCAACACTTAAGTTACGAGATCAACTTCAGATATATCTGTCGATTTTACGTTTGAACTATTATTTTAAGATTAAAGATTAAAGTACCAATGATTGTCACACACACACTAGATGTGGTGAAATTTGTCCTCTGCATTTGACCCATCCCCTTGGGGAGCAGTGGGCAGCAGCGGCGCCGCGCCCGGGAATCATTTTGGTGATTTAACCCCCAACTCCAACCCTTGTTGCTGAGTGCCAAGCAGGGAGGTTATGGGTCCCATTTTTATAGTCTTTGGTATGACTCGGCTGGGATTTTAACTCCAACCTACCGATCTCAGGGCGGACACTCTAACCACTAGGCCACTGAGCGGATGGCTTGTTTGTTTTATGCTCTTTTGTCAAAGAAAATGTTGATATTTGTATATGGCAACCACACAATATATGCAATATTTTCCACATAAAACATTTTAAAGTGAAATATTTTAAATAATTGGAGCCTTGAATAAGTCAATAATTCATTATAACATTGATTTTTTGGGGGGATTTTTTTTTTTTGAGCAATGGCAAAAAAATTTAAATAAAGATAGACAAAAGAAAAAAAACTGCCTGCATGGCATCTTTTTGTCAACATTGCAACTTTTTCTAGTTAGATTTCACCTCATTCCACATTTTTGTATGTTTTTTTAATTTTTGCAATAGAATTTCCAAAATGTGTGGCGGGCCGGTAAACAATTAGCTGCGGGCCGCAAATGGCCCCCGGGCCGCACTTTGGACACCCCTGGTCTAGAGATTTAAGCGTTGAAAGTAAAAATAAATTATATATTAATATATGGTTTATTTGTGGGGGGCTTTTGGATCCCCGGGACGATTAGTCAGATTTTTCTTTTTTCTTGATTGTTCAAAAATTAATAATTAATCAAAAACAATGTTGTTATTAATAATTAAATTGTTATTTAATTAATTAATTAATTATTAAATATTTAACTAACTATATAATTACATATTTAAGGCTCAGGTTAGTTCACATCAAATATACCAATTATAAAAAATTTGGTGGAAAATATTGCATATTTTGTGTTATTATCATTAAAAACAGGGTTTCCATTGCCAAAAGCGATTTTTTTTTAAACTTTATGTCATCGGATTGTTCTGAAGTGGATCTATAGATATTTAAGTGTTGAAAGTAAAATATATATATATATATTAATATATGGCTTTTTGTGGGTGGCTTTTGGATCCTTGAGACCATCACTCTGATTTTTGTTTTTTCTTGATTGCTCAAAAAATAATTAATCAAAAACAATGTTGTTATTAATAATTAAATTAATTGTTATTTAATTAGTTAATTCATTCATTATTAAATATTTAACTAACTAATTATTTACATATTTAAGGCTCGGATTAGTTCACATCAAATATTCCAATTTTAAAAATTACGGTGGAAAATATTGCAATTTCGTGTTTTTATCACAAAAAACAGGGTTTCCATTGCCAAAAGCGATTGTTTGTTTTAACTTTATGTCATGGATTGTTCTGAAGTGGATCTATAGATTTAAGCGTTGAAAGTTTTAAAAAATTATATATTAATATATGGCTTATATGTGGGTGGCTTTTGGATCCCTGAGACCATTAGTCTGATTTTTATTTTTTCTTGATTGCTCAAAAAATTATTAATCAAAAATAATGCTGTTATTAATAATTAAATACATTATTTAATTGATTAATCAATAAATATTTAATTAACTTATTATTTACATATTTCACATCAAAGATTCCACTTTAAAACATCCATGGGGAAAATATTGCATATTTTGTGTTTTTACAAAACAGGGTTTCCATGTTTTTACAAAACATGGTTTCCATTTCCAAAAGGGATTTTTTTTTTTTTTTAACTTTATGTCATCGGATAGTTCTGAAGTGGATTTATAGATATTTTAGCGTTGAAAGTTTTAAAAAAAAAGTTAATATCTGACTTGTTAACACTTTATAACTGAGACCATTACATTCACCAAAATTGAGGGGAGCCTTAAGGGTTTTATAATGATGAAAAACATCAAAATGTATCAAAAAGTAAAATTCCACCCAAGCGTGACCCATTTTGGATTCCCTGTGACTAGTGGTTGACTTGCCTGACTTCAATCCCCACTCAGTGATGGTGTGATTGGTTGTTAGTTATTATATGCGCCCTGTAATTGACTGGCGACCAGTCCAGGGTGTAGACCCAGGTCAGCTGGTATAGGCTCCAGCTCCTCATGACCAGACCATCGCGCAGTATGATGCAGTGCAGTCCTAAAACCACTACTATTTCACTTGACAGTACAGATACCAAAAAAAAGCCACTGACTGAAATCCAAAGAAAAAACCTTACCGGACTTCCCCACTGCTCGTGCGGTAGCTGCTCCTATAAAACCCATGGTAGCTGTCAGAGAGCTCGGCAGAAAACTCCAACTCGACCTCGTAGTCCTTCCCTTTGGTCAACACCTCGTCTGAGACCAAAGCTAGTTGCTGATGATAAGGATTTTCCAGAACTTGCAGATCCCGCACACCCTCAGGCGTCCTAAGCTTCACATTGAAGGTCTTCAACTGCTTGGCGTGAAGGACGATGGCTGTGGTGTCCTCGCGTATGTCCAGCTGAATGCAAACGATACCCTTGAAGTTCAAGGTGGTTAAGTTGGGGTGCATGGTCAGCATATAGTGGACGGGGAAGACGGTTTTGGGGAGTCTCATCTGGTCCCAAGGGAAGGGGCGAGAGCCGGGGATGTCAGGTGGCTTGAAATGTGGCAGCTGTGCTCCCAACGAGGAACCCGAGTACACAAACATCAGCAGCAAGCCAAGAGCAGCCTGTGGCATGATGGCAACTTAGACCACCTGTATCGACATATGAGAGATGTCCATCATAAATATTATTTCCACTGATCTACACATATACAAGGGTTTTGTCTAATGTAGTGTATAACATGTTTTGTGGTCACAAATAGTAACAAAAATACTTTCTAAAACTAGAAAGTACAAACCCCAAACCAGTGAAGTTGGCACGTTGTGTAAATGGTAAATAAAAACAGAATACATCCATCCACTTTCCTTTTTAAAAAAAAATAGTATTTTTATTTACAGTAATATGCTGCAAAAAAATTAAATAAGGGAAATTCCTCTTTTTTAATTTAATTTTTAACATTACAATTCTGGCATTGCAAAAATTAATAAACACATATTTTGACAAAAACGTGGTGAGATACTGTACTCAAGTTAACACATGTTAGTACATGTCAAACTACTTCCTTAACGTAAATGACCGCCATAACCACAACACCAGGGGGTGCTCCACTAACCACGTTAAACCCAGATTCCGAACTAACAAAGGTCTTAACTCATTCTCTTTCTATGCCACATCAATGTGGAATGCGCTCCCAACAGGTATAAAAGAAAGGGCATCTCTATCCTCCTTCAAAACCGCAATAAAAGTTCACCTCCAGGCAGCTACAACCCTAAACTAACACCCTCCCCGGATTGCTAATAATCAAATGTAAACAATCAAATGCAGATACTTTTTCTTTTTCTTATGCCTTCTGATCTCTCTCTCTCTCTCTCTCTCTCTCTATGTCCACTACTTGATGTCCATACCCCCCCCCCCCCCTCCACACCCCTGATTGTAAATAATGTAAATAATTCAATGTGATTATCTTGTGTGATGACTGTATTATGATGATAGTATATATGATAGTATATATCTGTATCATGAATCAATTTAAGTGGACCCCGACTTAAACAAGTTGAAAAACTTATTCGGGTGTTACCATTTAGTGGTCAATTGTACGGAATATGTACTTCACTGTGCAACCTACTAATAAAAGTCTCAATCAATCAATCAAAAAAACTCAATAAATAACGTTTATTTTTATGGCTCTCCGGAATCTACTTAAAATGAATGACAGACTTGCAATGATGTAATTATTATATTAGTATATACACAAATATATAATGGTAAAATAAACTATGAATTAAAAATGTATGTATGTTAATACAACAAATAAATGCTGCGTAAAATAAATTATTTCCGTATCCACACAACAAGGAAATCTGAGTAGCGTGGTAAAAATCATTTTCACTTTCAATAAGTCTTCGTCAAATTAATTTACCACCAATAATTCTCGAATCTTACGTTATCTGTTAACACTACACCATAAGTAAATATTGTAAAAACAATATATCTACCTTTAATGTTTCACTTGGCTGCCTCCGGCGCTAAAACACGTGAAGAAAGTAAATCTGACAGTTTGAGAAGCGATGCATGCTGGGGGATTTTCCACTTCCTTCATAAATGTACGTACAGTTGGTCTCAAAACGGCCCAAAAAAAATATTTTTAAAGACATTATTCGGATGGTTCTTAAAATACAATTCGCTTTTTGGTTATGCTTGGAAGCGGAATCGTCAACAAAACAAGAGCAAGTTCCGCATCGTTTGTGTCACGTTATTTGTGGCCACGGGGGGCAGCACTGCTTTGGACTGAAAACGTCGAAGAAAAGGCACAAGTAAAAACTCTACTGCCGCTGTCACGCCAATTTTCTTCCCATTACAAAAACCTTCCTAGCCCACATTTACTTCCGGGGTCATTTTCGCTTACGTCATTTCCTCTTATATACGTCATTTCCTCTTACTGACCATCGCTGGGTTTTTTTTTATTTTTTATAATATAGTCATTTCCTCTTACGTCATTGACAGCGATCGATAGAATCGATAGAATCCAAATCTCCTGAAAATGGTGGTGTCACTGAATGATATTCGTCTTTATCTTTCCCAGGGGACTTATGTCAAACACCAGCAGGCTTCGAAATATTTCAAGCGGAGTGTTAGGGCCGCTGCTGGGAACTTCTGTCTTCGTGGTAACGTGCAAAAAATATTAATTAATATATAATACTGTTAAATATCTGTACTACTTTAAATCAACATTATTGTTGAAACCATTTCACTAATATTAATTAATATATAATAATGTTAAATGTCTGTACTTTAAATCAACATTATTGTTGAAACCATTTCACTAATATTAATTAATATATAATACTGTTAAATGTCTGTACTACTTTAAATCAACATTATTGTTGAAACCATTTCACTAATATTCATTAATATATAATAATGTTAAATGTCTGTACTTTAAATCAACATTATTGTTGAAACCATTTCACTAACATTAATTAATATATAATACTGTTAAATGTCTGTACTACTTTAAATCAACATTATTGTTGAAACCATTTCACTAATATTAATTAATATATAATAATGTTAAATGTCTGTACTTTAAATCAACATTATTGTTGAAACCATTTCACTAATATTAATTAATATATAATACTGTTAAATGTCTGTACTACTTTAAATCAACATTATTGTTGAAACCATTTCACTAATATTAATTAATATATAATACTGTTAAATGTTTGCACTTTAAATCAACATTATGTTGAAACCATTTCACTACAATATTGTGTGTGTGTAGAAGAGGTCCTGTACCATGGGAACAGAAGGGTCATTTGGACAGAGGAGGAGAAAGTGGCTGTGTTAACTGAAGCCCATGCAGGCCATTTTGGACCACGGAGGATGCAAGCGAAGATTGCTCCCCGGTTTTATTGGCGGTCCATCACACAGGACACATTGGATTGGGTAAGCAAGCTCCTAGAAGGAAGATATTTGCTTTTAATTTTTATTTTTAGTTGAAACACTCAGGTTAGTAGTTAGTAGTAGGTCGCAAAGTGTTGTGGAATCAAATCATATCTACAATATGTTTCCCTTTATTACTGCTTTTAGGTGCGCACATGTCCTGACTGCCAGCGCTTTGAAAAGTTAAAGACCGAGGCGCCTGAGCTGAAGCCCGTTAAGGTCGTATCACCTTGGTACATGGTTGGTGAGTGGGTTTATTCACACATCCCTCACCTTTTCACGCACAACTATACAAAAACTCAGTCTACATTCAAATATTTGCTAAACTGAGAACTGGAATTCATGCTCTAGGTGTGGACCTCTTTGGACCTGTGAAAAAGTCGTCTAAGGGGAACAGATATTGTCTCACTTTGACCGATTATTTCACCAAGTGGGTTGAAGCAAGAACATTCCCAAAAAAGACAGCAGCCAATGTGAAGGAGGTATTCTTTATATTTTGGTGTTTCACTTACCCATGGCCATAATCAGAAAGGGAAAAAGCCACTAAAGTGCATAATTTATATATATATTATATATATATATATATATATATATATATATATATATATATATATATATATATATATATATATATATATATATATATATATATATATATATATATATATATATATATATATATATATATATATATATATATATATATATATATATATATATATATATATACAATTCTATTGTAATTATTAGTTGTACTAATATAATTTCTGTGGTGCCCCACAGGCCTTGAGGGACATTTTCTTTACTCATGGTTTGCCTGAAGTTATCCTCACTGACCAGGGCACTGAATTCAAGAAAGAGGTAACTAAATGGTGGTATTTGACTATTGTACTCTAGGATTGTAATGTAGTCTGAATGTACTCACATGCTTGAATGCAATATTGAATTCTAACCACAACGTTACTGGTAAAATGTTTCATAATTGTCATATTGGTGATGACCAAGCCAGAACTCATTCCATTGATGTTACAGAGTTATGGAGGTTATTCCAAACAATATGGTTAGGCTGGAGACCCTGGATAGAAAGCCCAAGCATATGATGACCCCGTATGCATCACTGAAACCTCTGCGCCCGAGTATGTCATACTGAATGCTGTTTACAGGCATTTTTGTTCAGAGATCTTAATATCCCTCCCCTGTATCATAATATGCCTCCTCTCTCATTTAGGGACTCACCCTGGCTGGCCAAAGGATTCCCCTTCAGCCCCTGTGCTTCCAGGAGATGCTGAAATGCTGACTTCATCATCGGAGGAGGGAACTGAGGTACTTTTTCAGAAAAAAAGTGTTTATGTGTCCATACATGTAGCTTTCTAACTATTTGTATGATTGACACATGTCCAGTGTCATTGTTTCACGGACCATACATATGCTGGCCCCACATCATCCTGGAAAAAGGAGCTGCACCCCGACCAGAAACAACTGGTGAGCAGGTTTCAAATTGAGTAAAATTTTGACATTGGAGCCAGTATATGATTAAAAATATATACATTTATTGCTTTGTGAAGTGGCCAAGGTTATCTTCAAGTCGAGTAATGTAAAATTTTCTCATGAACAGCTCGAGTATGTTTTGGCCTGCGATCGTCCAGCTATGGAGCTGATCGTTAAAGAGGGAGGGGTGTGTTTAACCCGAGAAGAGTTTTGGTCTCTGGGGTTGTCCAGAGACATGGACTCCACGGTCAGTACTGTAACTGTTATGTTTGTTTCACTTGACTGCTTATTCCATGGATATGTATAACTTTGTTACATCTGTAATGTGATGACAGATTGGAAATGCTTGCCTCCAGCTGGTTCAGGAAGCTGCTCAGAGACATGTATGATTTCTTAGAGCTGCACAACAGAGGCTGCTTTTGGTCATTAAAAAATCTGATTCAATGGTTAATATAAAACCATATCACATATCCTCATGTTTTTGGATTCAAAACTGTTCCAGGGCAAAGATGTCTTCATTGCCAACATGTATATTGTACCAACGTGGAAGCACAAAGACGTCGATCCAATGTCAAGCCTTCCAGTGAGTACAATGAAATTTGAATGATAATAGCTACACTAATCTGAAATTTCTTTCTAAAATATTCATAAATGTTTACTACAGAGGGATGCACATCTAAAGGATGCACTCCTCTTCCCAGCGTGGAGCAAGCACAACGGGCCAGAGCATTACCTTCTCTGTGTAAGTGTTGAAAAGAAAAATACTGGAGATATCTTATAATTCTTGTGCAATGACATTATTTATGCCTCTTTCTGCATTGACCATTACAGGTGTTGAGGCCGGCAAAGAGATAAATTCTCTTGCTGGACTCTCAGTTTGCCCTTTGGCCATCTGGTTTTGGTGATGAGGTGTACAGAGCCATCTCTAGGTCCCTTTATAATAATCCTGGCCACAGTTCCATTTTGGCCACTTTTTGTTCCAGCCATGTTCTGGTTTTGGCTATGGTTCTGTTCTAGTCATCTTTCCCTTCCCCGCTATGCTCATGTTTTAGACATGTTCTTCTTTCGGCTATGTTCCCATTCTAGCCATGTTGCAGTGGTGTGCAACAGGGGTCCCCAACCACAGAGTCATGAACCAGTACTGGTGAAACGTGATTTTGTTCATGCTTTGGCAGTGTTCTAATAGAATTTTCACTTGTTTATTTACAATTTGTCTTCATGTTTTAATATGCCAAGTGGCTTATTGCATTTTATTTTATTCACATTTGGCTTTTTTTACTGCAGGAGCATTGCACAGCACATCGTCCCAGGAAGCTGGAGTGAGGTCACTGGAAAAGACATGCAGGTAATAGGTTTACTCTATAAAATATAAATGTCTTGTAGTAAACCCAAAGGCTGTATACATTTTCATGGTGCTAATGTATATTACCAGGAGATCCCACGCCAGACCTCGGGGAATGACTGTGGTGTTTTCATGCTCATGGTAAGTTGAGCATTTTTAAAGAAGAAGAGAAGGTTAAACTTCCCCCACAATGATGTGAAACACAGCATCAAATTACAAAAATATTTGGTTGCAATTATTGCTTCCAGAGATATTCCTATTTACCACATTTCCAGTATTGATGTTGACGGCTCTTTTCATCAATTTAGTAGATTATTACAAAGTAGAGAAATATTTTTTTCATTACACAATTATTACATGTGCTCAGAAAAATTACTATTTTCTATTTTTAGTACTCCCTCTGGCTTTGTACGGACACTACTTTTCACTACAGTGTGGTAAGTATTTAGATATTTAAAAGATTTCAAAATAAGCGGCTCTGAGAGGTAAAAATAATGAACTCATTGTTATATCTGCTCTAGCTGGACATGCAGTCAATCCGGCGTTGGTGGTGTGTCCTTCTAATGGAGCGCTTTGGCATTGAAGGGTAGGACAACTTCTTGAAATATCTGATGCATTGTTTATCATGATTAGTAACTGCCTGTGATGAGGTGGCGACTTGTCCAGGGTGTACCCTGCATTCCGCCCGAATGCAGCTGAGATAGGCTACAGCGACCCCCCGCGACCCCAAAAAGGGACATTCGGTAGAAAATGGATGGATGGATGGATTAGTAACTGTAATCTGAAGAGTTTTTCTTCAATTTCCCCAAAGGCATGGCCAGAGGTTCTGTTATTGGACAGACAAGGCGAGCAGCCTATTGCAGGGCATTCTTCAGCCAGTCTAGAGTATCCAGAAACTCAGTCCAGGCCATCGACTGCGTCATCAAAGATTAACTGAATACAGTACTGGTATGCCATGACACAAAAGTGAATAAATTGTATCATACCTATGTTGCTCCATAAAAAAAAATGATTGGAGAAATATGTAAGCTGGGGGAAAAATAACTGGTTCAAAAATAATAATCTAATAACCTTTATTGGTTTGTACCTTGATGTGGTTTAAGAGCTTTTCACTATAACATGTCTACTTCTGAGGTGACCACCACTTGTGATTATAATTGACGCTTTGTCCTTTATCTGTGTTCCCCATTCTTTAGGTGCAGCTCGCGCAATGTTTGGAACAAAACATTTGTAAACAATAAAAAAAAATGTACATTGCAGTTTTTTTCCTCATTTTAAAGTCTTGAAGAAATACCCAAGGTTTTTCTTTATTATTATGTTCTTATTCTAAATATTGTCGTTTGTCTGACCACGGGTCATCTGATTTCACTGAGGTACATATGTGCACATAAATGTCATTTTAATTTAGTTCACTTACACAGAGAACTAAAAAAAACTGAATTCAACGAATAGATTTAGTTTTAATAAAGTTTAATAATGTTGATTGATAATTAATTAACTTATTGTACACTGTTATTAATTTCCGCATATGTCCACGAGTCAAATGTGCAGTCAGGAATATCCTCAAATTAATTTGTCAGATTAATACTTGTCCGATTAATACAGACGTTTTGTTAACGCTGTATTATAAAAAAGAGTCAAACGAAGTGCTATCGATCGCTGTCAAAGACGTAAGAGGAAATGACGTAAGCGGAAATGACCCCGGAAGTAAATGGAGGGTAGGAAGGTTTTTGTAATGGGAAGAAAATTGGCGTGACACCGCCTTATACTTCCTAATAAAATATTATTTTACACACAAAGTATCCGTTAAAGAGAAACATATATTAAATAGGTAAAACCTTCTTATTGAGTTAAATGATTATATGTCTAATGTAAAAAAAAAAAACTAAGTTTAAATACAAAAATGTTTTATACTTTCCTAAACACATTTGCACAATCCTTACGTGTTCCACGTTTTACACAGTCAGTCACCCAGCATGTTTGTCCATTTTTATGATGCTTTTAAAAAAAATCACCATTAAGTATATACTACCTACATTCTTTGTTTAGGAGCGGTCACTATTTAAAGAGGAGTGTGTCTGCAATGCATGAAATCGCCGCATGGATGCAGCATAGCTTTGAGTAAAAGGTACAGTACATCACATCTGCGGTCCCCTCCAAGGAGACCAGGATTCGCCCTTTGAGACACTCGTGATTTAGGGCTACATAAATACATTTTGATTGATTGATTGATTGATTGATTGATTGATTGATTGATTGATTGATTGAACAGTATTGGAAAAACATTTTAATATTTATTTTGTTGTCATTTTTAATAATTTATCATTACATACCTTACCTATAACTACTCATAAAAACTGTATATACAATGTAATATACACTATGTATATTATACATAGTGTATATTTAAAAACAAAAATATTATTCCGCCCTATTTTCATTCTGCTTTCTCCTTCCACATTTTCATCCTTTCCACTTTGAAAATGTTCAGCCCAATGACAGAATAGAATAGAAAATAATAGAACAGGCCTGGGCAATTATTTTGATTCGGGGGGCCAAGTTTAGAGAAAAAAATGTGTCTGGGGCCGGTATGT
This sequence comes from Entelurus aequoreus, assembly GCF_033978785.1. NCBI lineage: Eukaryota > Metazoa > Chordata > Actinopteri > Syngnathiformes > Syngnathidae > Entelurus > Entelurus aequoreus. The sequence goes on from NC_084736.1 coordinate 42,666,567, forward strand.
CTATTTTTAGGAACACTAATACAAAACCTCACAATAATGTCTGATTGAATGCTAAAAACTTTATGACAGACCGCCTTAAAAAAAGGAATGGAATTTTAAATTTTTTTACTGAATGAGACACCCGGAATGTACATGAAAATAAAGAATGTGGGATTTACAATATTAACTATGAAGGATAAAACACTGAATATTGACAACATATGAAAGTCACACACCCTCTCCATCCACATATTTTACAGTCAAGCGAAACGCAACAAACACCGCAAAATATGAACACTAAGGGTAAAAAAAAAAAACACCTACAATCTGATTTATCTGATCTATCACTAGGGTTTAGAATGCTGTTGTAAAAATCTCCTTCCTCGTCTGTCCCTGACACCCGCATTTCAGGTTGGCCGCTCTGGAAACACTCTGTGGAAACGCTCCGCACCCACACTGCTTGGTGCCTCGTCTGAGCTGCTGTGACTTAGATTACCACAGTAGCTAATTAGATTACCATTGTAACTAGTATATCATGCAAAAGTGCAGATTTCAACCACTGAAATACTTTTATAGTTCAAGACTTATGGTCATGAGAAAACATCACTGCACATCATAATGGCAGCTACAGTTTCCATCGTAAAGATCTAAAAAAATTATTTGGGAATGTCCGGCGGGCCAGATTGAAAAGCTTAACGGGCCGCATGTGGCCCCGGGCCTTAATTTGACCAGGTCTGGAATAGAAAGTATTTTATTCCCTGGGGGAAATTCGGCACCACAGTTCGCTCACAATAAACAATAAACACCTAAGTATTTTTTACATGTGAATAATATAAATACAGTCTATTATACATTGAAGAACAGTCAAATGATGGCGCACGTGCTGCCATTGTTTTTATTTCTGAAAATTTCCCACATTTCCAGGAATTCCAAATTTTTTGGGATATTATTCTCTATTGGAAATGGATAGACTGTTTCTAAATCTTTCACATTTCCCAAATGTCTCACTCCAATATATATGATTCCAAAGTACAAATGTTTCTTTGCTAAGGTTTGTCAATTACTAGCATGCTAACACTAGCATGCTAACACAAGCATACCAGGTTTTTGTTAATCTGTTTTGGAAGGTATACACCTCAGAGTTGTATATTTTCATATTTGACACATGCGAACTGTTACCAAGCTAACGTAAGCATAATAGCTTTTTTAGCTATTTTTGCAGGTATACACCTTAGAATCAGATGTTTTGGTACATGACGCCCACTGATCAATAGCATGCTAACATCAGAACATGGGTGTCCTAAGTGCGACCCGGAGGCTTATTTTTTTAACGGCCTACGGCACAATTGTTAGCTTCCTAATATTAGCATGCTACCTTTTTTGTTAATCTTACAGGTATACACCTTAGTGTCAAATATTTTGTTAATTGGCGTTTGATACCTGTAAGCATGCTAACGTTAGATCTGTGGTGTCCAAAGTATGACCTAAGGGCCATTTGCAGCCTGTAGCAAATTTTTTAACGGCCCACGGCATAATAGTTAGCATTCCAATATTAGCATTTTAACTTTTTGTTACTTTTACAAGTATACACCTTAGCGTCATATATTTTGTTACTTGACGAATGGTACCTGTTTGCATGCTAATGTTAGTATGGCCACTTTTTTAAGCTAATTTTGTTAGTTATATTTTGGTACTTGATGCATGCTAACATTAGCAGGCTAGCATTTTGAACAAGTGTTTCAGGTACACACATCGGAGCAATATATTTTGGTACTTGATGGGTGTGTAGTTAGCATTTTAGCATGCTAACATTAACATGCCAGATTTTTTTTAGGTACTTTGGCAAGTTTACCCTTCAGTATCATATATTTTGGTATTTCACCAATGCTTACTGGAAGCACGCTAAGGTTAGCATGTAGGCATAGTATCAATCAATCAATCAATGTTTATTTATATAGCCCTAAATCACAAGTGTCTCAAAGGGCTGCACAAACCACAACGAAATCCTCGGTACAGAGCCCACATATGGGCAAGGAAAAACTCACCCCAGTGGGACGTCGATGTGAATGACTATGAGAAACCTTGGAAAGGACCGCATATGTGGGTAACCCCCCCACGCCCCCACCCACCTCCCCTCTAGGGGAGACCGAAAGCAATGGATGTCGAGTGGGTCTGACATAATATTGTGAAAGTCCAGTCCACAGTGGATCCAACACATCAGCGAGAGTCCAGTCCATAGTGGGGCCAGCAGGAAACCGTCCCGAGCGGAGACGGGTCAGCAGCGCAGAGATGTCCCCAACCGATGCACAGGCTAGCGGTCCACCCGAGGTCCCGACACTGGACAGCCAGCACTTCATCCATGGCCACCGGACCTGTGCAACTCCCCCTCCCCAAGGGAGAGGGGAGCAGAGGAGAGAAGAAAAGAAACGGCAGATCAACTGGTCTAAAAAGGGGGTCTATTTAAAGGCTACAGTATACAAATGAGTTTTAAGATGGGACTTAAATGCTTCTACTGAGGTAGCATCTCTAACTGTTACCGGGAGGGCATTCCAAAGTACTGGAGCCCGAATAGAAAACGCTCTATAGCCCGCAGACTTTTTTTGGGCTCTGGGAATCACTAATAAGCCGGAGTTCTTTGAACGCAGATTTCTTGCCGGGACATATAGTACAATACAATCGGCAAGATAGGCTGGAGCTAGACCGTGTAGTATTTTATACGTCAGTTGTAAAACCTTAAAGTCACATCTTAAGTGCACAGGAAGCCAGTGCAGGTGAGCCAGTATAGGCGTAATATGATCAAACTTTCTTGTTTTTGTCAAAAGTCTAGCAGCCGCATTTTGTACCAACTGTAATCTTTTAATGCTAGACATAGGGAGACCCGAAAATAATACGTTACAGTAATAGTACTGTTAGCAAGCTAGCTTTTTTTAAGCTCATTTTGCTCAGCAATAGCATTTCAGTTTGGCTTCAGCATTCACAGTAAGTTTCTACCGAAATTGCATTTTCTATAGTCCTTTGAAAAAATAGATAAATATTGGACTGGTTTTAAAGGTGAAAACGACCAAAATGCCCCCCTCATGCTTTGACTTGTCAGTCTGCGTTCCTCAGTGAAAAAAGCCCTTGTTTAAAATGTAAACATGCTAATGTTAGCATGCTAACTTTTTTAGCTATTTTTTTCCAGTACACTTTGTTTTTCATTGTTTATTTTTATTTCGTTTGATCTTATTTTAGTATTATTATATATATTATATTACAAAACCCAAAACCAGTGAAGTTGTGGCACGTTGTGTAAATGGTAAATAAAAGCAGAATACAATGATTTGCAAATCCTTTTCAACCTATATTCAATTGAATAGACTGCAAAGACAAGATATTTAACGTTCAAACTGGTAAACTTTGTTATTTTTGAAAATATTAGCTCATTTGGAATTTGATGCCTGCAACATGTTTCTAAAAGCTGGCACAAGTGGCAAAAAAGACTGAGAAAGTTGAGGAATGCTCATCAAACACTTACTTGGAACATCCCACAGGTGAACGGGCTAATTGGGAACAGGTGGGTGTCATGATTGGATATGAAAGCAGCTTCCATGAAATGCTCAGTCGTTCACAACCAAGGATGGGGCAAGGGTCAAAACTTTGTGAACAAATGCGTGAGCAAATTGTCGAACAGTTTAAGAGCAACATTTCTCAACCAACTATTGAAAGGAATTTAGGGATTTCACCATCTACGGTCCGTAATATCATCAAAGGGTTCAGAGAATCTGGAGAAATCACTGCACGTAAGCTGCTGAGCCTGTGACCTTCGATCTCTCAGGCTGTAATGCATCAACAAGCAACATAAGTGTGTAAAGGATATCACTACATGGGCTCAGGAACACTTCAGAAACCCACTGTTAGCAACTACAGTTGGTCGCTACATCTGTAAGTGCAAGTTAAAACTCTCCTATGCAAGGCGAAAACCGTTTATCAACAACACCCAGAAACGCAGTTGGCTTCGCTGGACCTTAGCTCATCTAAGATGGACTGATGCAAAGTGGAAAAGTGTTCTGTGGTCTGACGAGTCTACATTTCAAATTGTTTTTGGAAACTCATGTCGACGTTGTGTCCTCCGGAACAAAGAGGGAAAGAACCATCCGGATTGTTATAGGCACAAGTTGAAAAGCCAGCATCTGTGATGGTATGGGGGTGTATTAGTGCCCAAGACATGGGTAACTTACACATCTGTGAAGGCACCATTAATGCTGAAAGGTACATACAGGTTTTGGAGGAACATATGTTGCCATCCAAGCAACGTTATCATGGACGCCCCTGCTTATTTCAGCAAGACAATGCCAAGCCATGTGTTACAACAGCGTGGCTTCATAGTAAAAGAGTGCGGGTGCTAGACTGGCCTGCTTGTAGTCCAGACCTGTCTCCCATTGAAAATGTGTGGCGCAATATGAAGCCTAAAATACCAAAACGGTATATTGTTGAACAACTTAAGCTGTACATCAAGCAAGAATGGGAAAGAATTCCACCTGAAAAGCTTAAAAAATGTGTCTCCTCAGTTCCCAAACATTTACTGAGTGTTGTTAAAAGGAAAGGCCATGTAACACAGTGGTAAAAATGTCCCTGTGAATACTTTTTTGCAAAATGTTGCCGCCAATAAAATTCTAAGTTAATGATTATTTGCAACAACAAAAAAAGAAATGTCTCAGTGTGAACATTAAATATCTTGTCTTTGCAGTCTATTCAATTGAATATAGGTTGAAAAGGATTTGAAAATCATTGTATTCTGTTTTTATTTACCATTTACACAACGTGACAACTTCACTGGTTTTGGGTTTTGTAGATTTTATCTGCCCATGTGGCCGGACAGGATAGATTAAAAACAACAACAACAACAACAACAGAAGCACATTGATAGTGGTGGCAAACATCACAAATAAAACCCCCTCTATCTTAACACACACCATAAACACACACCATAAACACACACACACACACACACACACACACACACACACACAGGACAGGATAAAGTCCATCTCATCTTCAAACATCACAGTAACCACCAGTGTCATCACTTTACCGTTTTTGGGAGACGTGAAGGTTCTCCCCGTCCACGTTGGTTCCGGGAGGAATTAGCAGTAACATGATCAAGAAAGTGTTGGCCGGACTGTTGTGTGGCGCCGCCCTGCTGACCGCCGGCATCCTGATCGGACACTACGGCATCGAGAAGAGCGGCGGCTCCACGTCTGCGTCCTGGGTGAAGGATGTGGGCCGAGATGTGGATGAGAAGATGCTGGAGGAGTTCTTGTCCCAGGTGGACAACATCCACATCCAGGAGAACCTCAGGTGAGTTCAACTTATTTGTCATTGCCCAAAAGTAAAAACCGATACGGATATCGGAACTTTGAGTGTTGGCCGATACTGAAATGAATCAACGCAAATCATCGCACATCCTGGTGTTATTAGTAGTGTTATGTTAGAAAAGGTCAGATGGAGTAAATTGAGTCAAACAGAAACAATGGCAGGTATGAACATCACTGACCTTATGACAGACTTTCTTGAAATTGAAGTGGAGTGGTAATTTGTTTTTGGCGACACCTCCAAAGCAACAAGCAATAAAACAAAGGTATTAGCATGTCGCTATACGCAATCACACGCTGTTCTTTGTCCTTTTGCACACTGCCATTTTTTTGCACAATGGAAGCAAAATTGTGTTTGCTGTAGGGTTGTCTCCATTTGGTACCGGTACCAAAATGTATTTCGATACTTTTCTGTACTTTTCTAAATAAAGGGGCCCACAAAAATGGCATTAGTGGCTTTATTTTAACAAAAAATCTTAGGGTACATCAAACATATGTTTCTTATTGCAATTTAGTCCTTAAATAAAATAGTGAACATACTAGACAACTTGTCTTTTATTAGTAAGCAAACAAACAAAGGCTCCTAATTAGTCTGCTGACGTATGCAGTAACATATTCTGTCATTTATCTACCTATTATTTTGTCAACATTATGAGGGACAAACTGTAAAAATTCTGAAATTTTATTTTGTTTTATTTTATTTTATTTTACTTTATATTCCAATTATCCATCTTCTTCCGCTTATCCGAAGTCGGGTTGCGAGGGCAGCAGCCTAAACAGAGAAGCCCAGACTTCCCTCTCCCCAGCTACTTTGTCCAGCTCTTGCCGGGACGATCCCAAGACTATGTCTCCCAGTTTATTTTATTTTGTTTGGGGTTTTTTTTCAACCTTGCACGCCCCCCTGTGCGTTTCTACCTTTACAAGTTGCTAGAAATGTGAATTTCTCTTTGGAGATGAATAACGTATCAATCCATCTATTGGTCACAAAAATACATTAAGTTAAGCTCTCAACACACAGTAAATTGAACGATGCGGACACGTTTGTTACTGGATACTTTCTAAGAAGTGCTATGCAACTATAATTATTTTAAAGTTTTTTTATTTTGACAAATGTGTTGTTTCAGACTGCGGTACTGTTCAATGAAAGACACTTAGTACTAGGGTTGTCCCGATACAACAATTTCATTTCCGATATGATACCAACTGTTTTTTAACAAAATGAATTTATGAACACACATTTTGCTTAAGAATTTAATAAAACTATGCTGACAATTTTATCAAATGTCATGTAATTTAATTTACTGGAAGTAAGTCTTGAGTTTAACTGCATTAAATATCTTTGCACAGATTTTTTACATGGTATTTTTTCACACCATATTTTAACAAACTGAATTTTTTAAACGCACACATTTTTGCTGAAAAATTCTACAAATTATGCTGACAATTACATGAAATAAAAATGTGTGATCAAAAATTCAGTTTGTTCAAATCCAGTGTTTTAAAATTCAGAGTGTAAGAAATCATTGCAGAAATATTCCTTGTTTCAAAACTCAAGGCCCACTTTTGGTCAATGAAATAAAACATTTCATCCTCTGCAGGGCGCTGACCAAAGTGCCGCACATGGCGACCACGGCGGGAGACGAGCAAACAGTCCAGTTGATGCTGAAAAGATGGCAGGACCCTGACAGTGGTCTGGACCAGGCCTGGAGGGAGGAGTACATGGTCTATCTGTCCTTTCCTAATCCTGACAAACAAAACCGGGTTACCGTGGGTAAGTCCACCCACTCTCAACCTCAACACGGTGCAGTACTGTACATACTGTATGTACAATACATACTGTATGTATTGTACATACTATATGTATGTATTTATGTATGTATGTACAGTATGTAGTGTACTGTATGTAGTGTACATACTGCATGTATGTACAATACATACTGTATGTATTCTACACACTGTATGTAGTGTACATACTACATGCATTGTACATATTGTGTGTACTTGTTTATTCCAGTGAACGCCTCCAACAGCGCCTTGCACACGGCCAGAGAGAAGGAGAAGGCTTACACTGCGGACCAAAACCATCCTGATGTGGTTCAACCTTACGCTGCTTACTCGCCTGCTGGGCACGCTCGGGTAAAAAAGATATATGTTTTAAATAAATAAATAATAATGCTGTCAATTGACTAATTTTTTAAAACAGATTAATCACACTTTTAAATTTGGATTGATCGTTATTAAGCACAGTTTATTATTGCTTACTTGCATAATTTGAATTAGCTTTAAAAAGACCACAAACGCAATTTGATTGTCAGAATGTCGTACATCTTTTTTAATGTTTTATTTGAATGCACATTGTTTATTTGTTTAAAACCGCATCTTTACACTGATGTATGCATCAAACTTTATTTTATTTTTTTCAATTATATTTTGTTATAATATTATCATTGGGTTTTATTTTTGTATTTATTTTTTAAAAATGTACAAATGTATTAATTAATGTATTTATTTATTTTTGTTTATACATTGACCTAACCACTGCCTTATAACAATGGTAAAGGAGCATGTAGCGTCAACAAGTGATTAACTTGTATATACAAAGGATTAATGCAATAATTTCTTGTGATTAATCATATGAGTTAACTCATAATTTTTTTATTCACATATGTATTTATTTTTTATTTTATTATTTTTTATTTATACAGTTAACAATGGTAAAGGAGCACATAGCGTCAACAAGTTATTAATCTGCATATATAAATGATTAATGCAATAATTTATTGTGATTAATCACATGAGTTAACTCGTAATTTTTTTATTTGCATATGTATTTATTTTTTTATTTTTATGTATACAGCTAACAACGGTAAGGGAGCATGTAGTACCCATTGGAGTTTCATGTAAAATGAGTGTATCAAGTGTTTTAAGAGCAAAGGAAGTGTTTATAAGTGTGTGTGAAATATGTATAAATATGTGAAATGCATACAAATATTTATACAAATCTTGAAATAAATAGCGTCCCTACTTGGCGGACATTCACCTACCATGCGAGGTCCGGGACGGAACATTTTTTGAAAATGGTGTCGACCTTCAGGTTTGAACGCGACTTGGATAAATGTTTAGCTCATATTAAAAAAGTTTTACAAGAACAATATAACTTGGTCACCTAACTTTGGAACTAATCACGTGTGAAAGCTATGACTGGACTCGGGTAGATCATCCATCAACACACTTCGCTAAGAGCACTTGGAAAGCACAAACTAGCTGATCCGCATCAGCCCCAAAATGGAATCCCTTGTTCCATATCCCATTTTGGATGTTTCCTGAAAGTTTCATCAAAATGTCTCCTGAAATCTTTGAGCTGTCAATAGCAGAATGAAAGAGTGAACCCTCTTGTCGGTCATCCACTGTTTTGTCTCTGTGGGTGACAAAGCATACACATGCACACACAGATGTTAAAGTTTGTGACGTAAACGCAAGGTAACGTAGTAGAAATGATCCAGATCAGCCCCAAAATGTAATCACCAAAATGTAATAAATATTCCTTTCACTGGCTAGCATAGACACACAGAAGTTGAGGCTCGTAAACGTAAAGTAACATAGTAGAAATTATCCAGATCACCCTCAAATTGTCAGCAATAGTTTCTTGTCCCATCTATAACTTTTGGAGTTATTTTGCTAATTTAATAATTATCTAGCTAGCTAACTAACTGACAGACAGACCAAAAATCTAATCTCTTTTTCTAATTTTTTAAGCTTTTTTGTTGCAGCTGGTGCCTGCAACTCGTCGTGGTTTGTACAGATAAATAAATAAATGTCAGGTTCTCAATCATATTTCAATTTGCAAAAAAATACAAAATAAATAATTGAGAAGCACTGGTTGTAATGTTCCTATTTATTTACCACCCATCGCCTAATAATAACTTCATTCATCCACGGTGCTCTTTCCAATTGTGTTTCTTTTTAATTGTGCCACATTATTGGGGATTAGGGATTTTTCTTGTGGTTTTTTTTCAGGGAAAACTGGTGTACGCCAACTATGGGAGAGTAGGTGACTACAAGCTACTGAGCCAGAATGTGGACCTCAAAGGCACCATCGCCATCACAAGATATGGCGGCGCGGGAAGAGCAGACAAAGTGAGTTGTGCACAATATATCAATAAGCTGTGTTTTGCTTTTTTTGTATTAATTGTATTCTTAAATTTTTTGATTGCATTTTATTTTAATTGATTTTACTTTATTATTTTATTTAAATTAATGTTATTTTTATCTTTAACTGATTTTATTAAATTTTGAATCATTTTATTTTATTAAATGTTGTTTTATTTTAATTTAATTAATTATATTTTACTTTAACTGATTTGATTTCAATTACTTTTTATTTTATTTTAATGGATTAGATTTTATTTCAATTCATTTTATTTGTTTTAATTAATTTACTTTTATTTCACTACATTTTATTTTATTTTAATAGATTTTACTTTATTTTAATCAATTCGATTGTAATTTATTATTGTTATTCATCTTCAACTGATTTTATTTGAAATATATTTATTTTATTTTTATTTATTTTATTTTAATTAATGTTATTTTATTTTAATTAAATTATATTTTGTTTTAATACATTTTATTTTAATATTTTTGTATTTAATTTAAATGTATTTTATTTTATTGTATTTCTTTTAATTAATTTACGTTTATTTTAAGAATTTTTATTTTAATTGATTTTACTTTATCTCAATTAATTTGATTGTAATTGAATTATTGTTATTTTATCTTTGACTGATTTTGTTTTATTTTAACTAATTTTACTTTATCTCAATTAATTTGTTATTAATTTAATCATTATTATTTAATCTTTAACTGATTTTTATTTTATTTCAAATGATTTAATTACATTTTAATTAATTTAATTTTAATTAATTGTTTATAATTTAAATTCATTTTATTAGTTTTAATTAATTTACTTTTATTTTAATATATATATATATAATTTTTTTAAATTCATGTTATTGTATTACTCTTATCAGGAAAGAATGTAATTGACACAATGTATTTTTCAAGTACTGTAATTTAATAGCTGAATGTGTCATGTAGGCCATCAATGCGGCCCCTCATGGTGTCATTGGCGTGCTGGTCTACACTGACCCCGGGGACATCAACGATGGTTTCATGTCGGACATCAATGAGACGTACCCCCATTCCTGGTACATGCCGCCTTCTGGCGCCGAGAGAGGCTCGTTTAATACTCAGTACGGCGACATGCTCACCCCCTATTTTGCTGCCAAAGGTAAACAAAGAAAACCCGACCCAAAATGACGGTTTTTTGATTGATTGAGACTTTTATTAGTAGGTTGCACAGTGAAGTACATATTCCGTACAATTGACCACTAAATGGTAACACCCGAATAAGTTTTTCAACTTGTTTAAGTCGGGGTCCACTTAAATTGATTCATGATACAGATATATACTATCATATATACAGTACTATCATCATAATACAGTCATCACACAAGATAATCACATTGAATTATTTACATTATTTACAATCAGGGGTGGGGGTTTGTCCTTAATCACTTTTATTGTTTCCCTTACGGCCATTATTGTACTTTGGGACAGTGGCGTGACTTTTACGACATTAAGGTTAATCATTGCAGCAGATGTTTACGTTCTTGCTCACTATTTTGCAGAGGACACATACAGACTTCCGGTGGAGAAAATCACGGGGATCCCGCCCATTCCTATTCAGCCAATCGGCTTTGAGGATGCCTACACGCTAATCTGGTGAGTGACGTGGTGGATGAAGGGTGCAAAGATAAAAACGTCAACAGGTTTTATTTATTTGGATATTTATTTTATTTGTATTTATATTGGCTGTTTCAGTGAGCTGGATGGAGGACCAGCGCCACAAGACTGGCAGGGAAGTTTCAACTGCACCTACAACTTGGGGGGTCCTGGGTTTAGACCCACGTCTGCCTTTGCCAACAGGTATTCCAGATCAACACAAGCTGCACTTTTTTTTTCTTTTCCCCATCATCCACAATCCTTATGTGAGACAGGAACAAACAACTTTCCCTTTTAGATGCATTCTAAATAGTAATAAACTGCTAGCAAGAGGCAGGCCCTCTAAATAACTTTATATACATAATGTAACCATGTAGTGTCAGCCACATTCATAATAACATGTAATATTTACAGTATTTGGTAATTTTATATACATAATGTAGCCATGTAGTGTCAGCCACATTCATAATAACATACAATATTTACAGTATTTTGTCATTTTATATACATAATGTAACCATGTATTATCAGCCACATTCGTAATAACATATAATATTTACAGTATTTGGTCATTTTATCTACATAATGTAACCCTGTATTATCAGCCACATTCATATTAACATGGAATATTTACAGTATTTGGTCATTTTATCTACATAATGTAACCATTTAGTATCAGCCACATTCATAATAACATGTACTATTTACAGTATTTTGTCATTTTATATACATAATGTAACCATGTAGTATCCGCCACATTCATAACAACATGTAATATTTACAGTATTTTGTCATTTTATATACATAATGTAACCATGTATTATCAGCCTCATTCATAACAACATGTAATATTTACAATATTTTGTCATTATATATACATAATGTAGCCGTGTAGTATCAGCCACATTCATAATAACATGTAATATTGACAGTATTTTGTCATTGTATATACATAATGTAACCATGTTGTATCAGCCACATTCATAATAATATGTACTATTTACAGTATTTGGTCATTTTATATACATCATTTAACCATGTAGTATCAGCCACATTAATAATAACATAATATTTACAGTATTTTGTCATTTTATATACATAATGTAACCATGTATTATCAGCCACATTCATAATAACATGGAATATTTACAGTATTTGGTAATTTTATCTACATAATGTAACCATGTAGTATCAGCCACATCCATAATAACATAAATAAATGATAAATGGGTTATACTTGTATAGCGCTTTTCTACCTTCAAGGTACTCAAAGCGCTTTGACAGTATTTCCACATTCACCCATTCACACACACATTCACACACTGATGGCGGGAGCTGCCATGCAAGGCGCTAACCAGCACGTAACCATGTATTATCACATTCACCCATTCACACACACATTCACACACTGATGGCGGGAGCTGCCATGCAAGGCGCTAACCAGCACGTAACCATGTATTATCAGCCACAGTATTTTGTCATTTTATATACATAATGCAACCATGTAATATCAGCCTCATTCATAATAGCATGTAATAGTTACAGTATTTTGTCATTTTATATACATAATGTAACCATGTAGTATCAGCCACATTCATAATAACATGTAATATTTACAGCATTTTGTCGTATTGTATACATAATGTAGCCATGTAGTATCAGTCACATTCATAATAACATGTAATAGTTACAGTATTTGGTCATTTTATATACATAATGTAACCATGTAGTATCAGCCACATTCATAATAACATGTAATATTTACAGTATTTTGTCATTGTATATACATAATGCAACCATGTAATATCAGCCTCATTCATAATAACATGTAATATTTACAGTATTTTGTAATTTTATATACATAATGTAACCATGTAGTATCAGCCACATTCATAATAACATGTAATATTTACAGCATTTTTTCATATTGAATGCATAATGTAGCCATGTAGTATCAGTCACATTCATAATAACATGTAATAGTTATAGTATTTGGTCATTTTATATACATAATGCAACCATGTAGTATCAGCCTCATTCATAATAACATGTAATATTTACAGCATTTTTTCATATTGAATACATAATGTAGCCATGTAGTATCAGTCACATTCATAATAACATGTAATAGTTATAGTATTTGGTCATTTTATATACATAATGCAACCATGTAGTATCAGCCTCATTCATAACAACATGTAATATTTACAGTATTTAGTCATTTTATATACATACAGTAGCCATGTAGTATCAGACTCATTCATAACAACATGTGATATTTACAGTATTTTGTCATTTTATATACATAGTGTATCCATGTAGTATCAGCCACATTCACAATAACATGTTTTATTTACAGTATTTTGTCATTTTATATATATAATTTAACCATGTAGTATCAGCCACATTCATATGAGCATGTTTTATTTACAATATTTTGTCATTTTATATATATAATTTAACTATGTAGTATCAGCCACATTCATAATAACATGTAATATTTACAGCATTTTGTCGTATTGTATACATAATGTAGCCATGTAGTATCAGTCACATTCATAATAACATGTAATAGTTACAGTATTTGGTCATTTTATATACATAATGTAACCATGTAGTATCAGCCACATTCATAATAACATGTAATATTTACAGTATTTTGTCATTTTATATACATAATGCAACCATGTAATATCAGCCTCATTCATAATACCATGTAATATTTACAGTATTTTGTCATTTTATATACATAATGTAACCATGTAGTATCAGCCACATTCATAATAACATGTAATATTTACAGCATTTTTTCATATTGAATACATAATGTAGCCATGTAGTATCAGTCACATTCATAATAACATGTAATAGTTATAGTATTTGGTCATTTTATATACATAATGCAACCATGTAGTATCAGCCTCATTCATAATAACATGTAATATTTACAGCATTTTTTCATATTGAATACATAATGTAGCCATGTAGTATCAGTCACATTCATAATAACATGTAATAGTTATAGTATTTGGTCATTTTATAGACATAATGTAACCATGTAGTATCAGCCTCATTCATAACAACATGTAATATTTACAGTATTTAGTCATTTTATATACATACAGTAGCCATGTAGTATCAGACTCATTCATAACAACATGTGATATTTACAGTATTTTGTCATTTTATATACATAGTGTATCCATGTAGTATCAGCCACATTCACAATAACATGTTTTATTTACAGTATTTTGTCATTTTATATATATAATTTAACCATGTAGTATCAGCCACATTCATATTAGCATGTTTTATTTACAATATTTTGTCATTTTATATATATAATTTAACCATGTAGTATCAGCCACATTCATAACATGTAATATTTACAGTATTTGGTCATTTTATATACATAATGTAGCCATGTAGTATCAGCCTCATTCATAACAACATGTAATATTTACAGTATTTTGTGATTTTATATACATAATGTCGCCATGTAGTATCAGCCACATTCATAATAACATGTAATATTTACAGTATTTTGTCCTTTTATATACATAATTTAACCATGTAATATCAGCCACATTCATAATAACATGTACTATTTACAGTATTTGGTCATTTTAAATATTTAATGTAACCATGCAGTATCAGCCACATTCATAATAACATGTAATATTTACAGTATGTTGTTATTTTATATACATAATTTAACCATGTAGTATCAGCCACATTCGTAATAACATGTACTATTTACAGTATTTGGTAATTTTATATATTTAATGTAACCATGTAGTATCAGCCACATTCATAATAACAGTATTTTGTAATTTTTTCATTACCGCAACTTCTTTGTTAGGCGATTACATTTTACAAAACGCATCATAACAACAACAACCACTAATCATGGCGGACTGACCCAGAACCTTATCTTTTTAAGCCTGCATATACAGAGGATGAGCTACATACAGGTTTTAGAAGCTGGGTGCTAAGTAGGTCCTAGTGAAACACAAAACCCTCATGTAGCACTTGTGCTAACGTTTCATCAACAACATAAGAAGATAACAAAGCGACATTGACTTTCGCTGGGATGGTTGTATCTTTCAGCACAAAACTTGGTAAAGTTAACGTAATCCTTCCAGTGACGTCGTCGAGTTGAGAGTCAGTATATTCACTGATTCAGTGGGTCCGGATTTTTAGCTGGCAGCGTGTGGAATTTCTAAGTTTCCAACTTTAACAAACTGAAAGTGATAGAGCAGCAGCAACTCTTGAGTCTCGTTAGAGGCTGTGTCAGTACACCAGAAAAGTAGTTCCTCTGTGTTAGCGCCAACAATAACAATGTCGCTATAGCTTGGTTATTGTGCAGGTCACGGCACGTAAATGGAGCGTGGTTGTTTTTTTTTTAAATGTGAATACCCATTACATGCATCTTGTTAGCAGTCTTTTACTTTCTATAATGCATAGTAAAGCAAAAAGGCATGGGGTTTTGTTGTCTTCCTAGAAAATGTTGAGTGAGTTGACTTGTGAGATGGCGCCCTCTGCTGGGATTCATAGCAGCAGCTTTCTTTTTTTTTCTTCCCTGCATATAGCGCCATCAAACCACATCCTATTTAAGTTACTGTTAAAAAATAATAATGATGCACAACTTAAAGTAGAGAAAATAAATCAACAAATAGCAGTAGTTTAGCATTTCTTAAGTATTATTCATTTATTTAGTGATATTTTGGTTGTATTATATAGCAGGGGTTCTTAACCTTTTTAAACTCGGAGGCCCAACTTTTCCACTACTGGGGGCCCCGGGTCCCACTAAAGTATTAACACTGAATGAGTAATATTAGTCTTGATTTTAAACATATTCATTAACTATATCGTACCTATGTACAGTTTAAACAAATGATATGAAAACAAGTGTTAATCACAAACATTCTTATGAAGGCTTAGGCCGGGGGATAAATAAGACAAAAGGAGGGATTCATAAAAAACTGATGAAAATACACACAATTAGGCAGTGTTAAAATAAACCCATTCTAATTAAACAATAATATCTGTTTCTTAAATAAACCGTCAATAAAGTTAAAGTGCAAATGAAAATACAGCTTTGCCACTTTAGTCGTAATTTTTGCGCTGAAGAAACGCGCCAGACTTCATGGGTTTGTCTGATATTGCCACTACTGCCACAAGTGGTGGAAAAGTGTGTTACAACTGAGGGACCACAGCTGAGAAACAGATATTGTGAACATTATCAAAAGTATTTTCTATTTTAAATTTTTTTTTAAATTAATTTCAGCTTTTGTTTTAAATTTTGTATTATTATTTATTTATTCGTATATTTATGTTATCCTTTTTTTCTGCTTTACTATTTTTATGGATTTTTATGACTTTATATATATTTTTTCTTTATTTGGTGTTATTTTTTATTCCAAAGTGAACAATACAACAATATTATCTACTCAGTGGCCTAGTGGTTAGAGTGTCCGCCCTGAGATCGGTAGGTTGTGAGTTCATACCAAAGACTATAAAAAAGGGACCCATTACCTCCCTGCTTGGCACTCAGCATCATGGGTTGGAATTGGGGGTTAAATCACCAAAAATGATTCCCGGGCGCGGCACCGCTGCTGCCCACTGCTCCCCTCACGTCCCAGGAGGTGAACAAGGGGAGGGGTCAAATGCAGAGGACAAATTTCACCACATCTAGTGTGTGTGTGACAATCATTGGTACTTTAACTTAACTTTAACTTTAACTTATTTCAGGACACAACAGGCACAACTCCACTGGATGTATGCATACTGCTTATTTCACCAAAATGGAAGAAATGATTGATACACAAACTTTTCTTTTGCAGAACGTTTCTTTCCTGATTGCTTCTGTCTTGGTTTCAGTGATGTGAAGTTGGACGTCTACAACTATGAGGAGGTGAAGAACTCGTCCAACGTGATGGGCGTCATCAGGGGCAGCGTGGAGCCTGGTGAGGCCATAGTCACCTTTGATTGACACTTAACGTCTCTTGATGCTCAGAGGTGCGTCCAGGAGCCAATAAATGTACTCAAGTAAGATTACAGTTACTTTACAGTGGCCCGTAACTAAAAAAATTTAACGGCCTGCGGCCAATAGTTAGCATTCTAATATTAGCATCCTTTTGTTTTATACGGCAAACACACAAAACATGCCGTTTTTATGCAAAAAAAACTATGTCAAAGTGGAACATTTGATGTGAAGTAATTGGAGCCTTGAATAAATAAATAACTAGACAATGACTTTAATAAGTTGTAAGGTTTTTGAGTAATGACAGTTTAAAAAATAATAATAATCCCACTAAAATTCTTGGGGATTCAAAAGGGAACTCATAAAAACTCATAAAAATTTTAAAAATAAGTCATACTTTTTTTTTTTTTTTTTTTACTTTCAGCGCTTAAGTTGATCAAATTCAGATTTGTCCATGATTGTAACTTTTTAAACTGTTTTTTCGTGTTTTTGTTGTAAGCACTTTTTGTCAGTTGTTTTTTTATATGGCAAACACACAAAATATGCAACATTTCTCCCGAAAACAATTCAAAGTGAAATATTTGATGTGAAGTAATTGAAGCCCTAAATAGGTCAATAATTCATAACAACATTGATTTTGATTCATTATTTTTTTTTAGTAATGACATTTAAAAAAAAAACAAACACAAAAATTCTTGGGGATCAAAAAGGGTCCACTCATGAAAATGTTAAAAATAAGTTATACGTTTTGTTTCTTTGACTTTCAATGCTTAAGTTGATCAACTTTCAGATTTATCCGTTGATTGTAACTTTTTAAATATTTTTTTCCGTGTTTTTGTTGAAGCATTTTTTGTCAGTTATTTTTTTATACGGCAAACACACAAAATATGTAATATTTTCCAGAAAAAAATATTTCAAAATGAAATATTTGATGTGAAGTAATTGAAGCCTTAAATAGGTCAATAATTCCTAACAACATTGATTTTGATTCATTATTATTTTTTGAGTAATGACAGTTTAAAAAAAAAAAAAACACTAAAATTATTGGGGTTCCAAAAGGGTGCCTCTCATAAATTTTTTTAAAATAAGTCATACGTTTTAAACTATTTTTTCGTGTTTTTTTTAATGCACTTTTTGTCAACTTTTTTTTTAAATGGCAAACACACAAAATATGTAATATTTTCCAGAAAATAATATTTCAAAGTGGAATATTTGATGTGAAGTAATTGAAGCCTTAAATAGGTCAATAATTCGTAACAACATTGATTTTGATTCATTATTATTTTTTGAGTAATGACAATTTAAAAAAAAACAAACACCAAAATTCTTGGGGATCCAAAAGGGTCCCACTCATAAAAATGTTAAAAATAAGTCATAAGTTTTGCTTCTTTGACTCTCAACGCTTAAGTTGATCAACTTTCAGATTTATCCGTGGATTGTAACTTTTTAAATAGTTTTTTTCCTGTTTTTGTTTTAAACACTTTTTGTCAATTATTTTTTTATACGCCAAACACAAAATATGTAATATTTTCCAGAAAAAAATATTTCAAAATGAAATATTTGATGTGAAGTAATTGTAGCCTTAAATAGGTCAATAATTCGTAACAACATTGATTTTGATTAATTACTATATTTTGAGTAATGACAGTTTAAAACTAAACATTTAAATCATTGGGGAATCAGGATCCAAAAGGGTCCCATTCATAAAAAATGTAAAATAATACGTTTTGTGTCTTTGACTTTCAACGCTTAAGTTGATCAACTTTCAAATGTATCCGTTGATTGTAACTTTTTTAATTGTTTTTTTCGTGCTTTTGTTTCAAGCACTTTTTGTCAGAGTTAGTTTTTTTATATGGCAAACACACAAAATATGCAATATTTTCCAGAAAAAAATATTTCAAAGTGGAATATTTGATGTGACGTAAATGAAGCCTTAGATAGGTCAATAATTCATAACAACATTGATTTTGGTTCATTATTATTTTTTGAGTAATGAGAGATTTTTTAAAAATCGAAAAAAGTGTTGCAATAAAACCACTTGTGCTCTTGGACCCCCACCATGGAAGATCGATACGTGATCTATGGAAACCACCGAGACAGCTGGGTGCACGGCGCCATCGACCCGAGCAGCGGCACGTCCGTCATGCTGGAACTAAGTAGGGTTCTTGGCCAGAAGGTGAAGCGAGGTGAGTCAAGTGTTTCTACAGGTGCTCCTCAACAAGGTGGTAGAAGTTTCTCCCCCCCACAGGAACATGGAGGCCTCGCAGGTCCATTATATTCGGGAGCTGGGGAGCCGAGGAGTTTGGCCTCATCGGCTCGGCAGAATACACAGAGGTGAAAGTGTTACACGCAGAAACAGTAAGCTGCTGCAAAACGTCAACTTTTGTCCTGTGGTCTGCAGCAATACTTCACCAAGCTCAGTGAACGCACCGTGGCCTACATCAACGTGGACATCGCCGTTTTAGGTGAGACCACGCTAACACCGGAGATGGGATTATTGAGTCTTTGAAGGGAGATATATATATATATATATATATATATATATATATATATATATATATATATATATATATATATATATATATATATATATATATATATATATATATATATATATATATATATATATATATATATATATATATATATATGTATATATATATATATATATATATATATATATATATATATATATATATATATATATATATATATATATATATATATATATATATATATTAGGGGTGTGGGAAAAAATCGATTCGAATTCAAATCGCGATTCTCACGTTGTGCGATTCAGAATCGATTCTCATTTTTAAAAATCGATTTAAATTTTTTTTTTATATATTATTTAAATTTTAATTTAAAAAAAAAAAATTGAATTAATCAATCCAACAAAACAATAGACAGCAATACCATAACAATGCAATGCAATTCCAAAACCAAACCGACCCAGCAACACTCAGAACTGCAATAAACAGAGCAATTGAGAGGAGAAACAAACATGACACAAAACAAACCAAAAGTAGTGAAACAAAAATTAATATTATCAACAACAGTATCAATATTAGTTACAATTTCAACATAGCAGTGATTAAAAATCCCTCATTGACATTATCATTAGACATTTATAAAAAAAATTTAAAAAAAGAACAATAGTGTCACAGTGGCTTACACTTGCATCGCATCTCATAAGCTTGACAACACACTGTGTCCAATATTTTCACAAAGATAAAATAAGTCATATTTTTGGTTCATTTAATGGTTAAAACAAATGTACATTATTGCAATCAGTTGATAAAACATTGTCCTTTACAATTATAAAAGCGTTTTAGAAAAATCTACTACTCTGCTTGCATGTCAGCAGACTGGGGTAGATCCTGCTGAAATCCTATGTATTGAATGAATAGAGAATCCTTTTGAATCGGGAAGAAATCGTTTTTGTATCGAGAATCGTGTTGAATTGAAGAAAAATCGATTTTGAATCGAATCGTGACCCTAAGAATCGATATTGAATCGAATCGTGGGACACCCAAAGATTAACAGCCCTATATAATTTCCGGACTATAAGCCGCACCAGCTAAATTTAGGAGATGATACAGATTGCTCCATATATAAGCCGCACCCGACTATAAGCCGCAGGGTTTTGATGTGTAATTACCGTAGTATATAGGGGTTCCTGCTACCACGGAGGGGATTGTCGGGACAGAGATGACTGTTTGGGAACGCAAAGCGTTATATATATATATATATATATATATATATATATATATACCGTAAT